>NW_010516807.1:0-39202 GCF_000687285.1 Phaethon lepturus
CGGGCGCTCGGGAGGGCAGGTTTCGGTTGAGGTACGTGTGAAGTTGTTGTTGCTCAGACAGGCTTTTAATTACGTATTTTTTGAAGTTCATTTTTGACGTATGCCGGTGCAGCCAAGGTCACCTTGAGCACAGTTGGAGGACGCGTTTTGCTCGCACCCTTTAGATGTTCGTGAGCCTTTTTTTGCATTTATTGGGTGGTTTAAGTATTGATTTTCCTGAGCACTAGTGAAGAAAAAGAAGGCAAATTGAGTATAAGAGCCAGGAAAGAAAACAAGGTAACTTAGGCTCTTAGGCTAGGTAAGTATGTGCGTGGATATACTGGTTCAAACTCCAGTTTGTATTGGGAACCCTGTGCCTGGTGGTGTCACAGGAGGGGTTTGTGCCTTCCTGGGGAGGACGGTAAGAAGGACTAAATACTGGACTAAAGTTTTAGGCCTTGCTCTTGCAAATGCTAGCGTGCAGGCTGATGGCTCGTAGCTTGGCTGTAGCCTGGATTTCTTTGCAGTGACAGGTGGGAGAGGTGGTATTGCCACTTCAGACTTTCTCTAGAGGAGAATGCCCGGGTTCCTATTTTGATGGCTCTCTGGAACAAAGTAGTTTAATTTGTAGTCTTTTGCAGATATGCAACAACACTAAGTTGTTTTGCGATGTTTGGCCTGCTTTCTTTTTTCTTTGGCTGAGGAAGAATTATTTACTGTACTTATTATATGAACTACGTAACTTCCATTTTAAAATAATAGTGCAAGTTTAGACTTCTTTACTGCTTTTTAATCCAACAAGTCCGTAACATCACTTGTGTCAGCAGCATGTTCAGGTTTAGGGGTGTGCTTTTGTGTAGAGCACTCCTTCCTCCAAGGAGTTTGCAAACTGGTTTGACTACAGCTGGATCAGACACATAAAATATACTGTGTGATAGGATTGGGAGTGAACATTAATGCAACTTTTTGTAGATAATAGGTGTCCTTGAGACGCAAATGATGAAAGAGTGAGGTCATGTAGTGCAAGAGAATAGTAAACTTTTGAAAGTGGCTCAAATGTGTATTCTTGTGGCTGAATGGCTTAAACCAGTGGAAAAGCATAAAGGGACCGTACTGACCTGAATGGGAAGAAGAGCAGGGAGATAAAAACATGCAGGAAGCCGACTGGTGTGCTGTGTTTATGGAAATTGAATGTGCTGGGGTTTTTATCATATTAAAATCATGCTGATTTCTGATGACTGCAGTGAAACTTCTTCAGAACTGAACTTTTACTGAAGGGTGGAAAAATACCAGTTTGCTAATTTATTGATAGATACCTATCACTGAAATTATGCCTGTGTATATGTGTTTCTGTGTATGTTTGTGTGTGTATATATATATATATGTATGTATGTAATATTATTTTGCAGCTTCTGATCTTCAGTTCCACTCGTGTGTCATGGATGAAACTGCTTTGTCCCTTGGAACAATAGATGTTTCCTATTTGTCCACCTCAGCAGAGTGCAGTATCAGTAGATGTAAGCATTCCAGTGAAGAATGGGTAGGTAAAAATTGTGTTACTGACCATATTTATCTTATTTTTTCTTCAAGTCAAAGGTTGGACTCCTTTTTTTTTTAATTATTATTATTATAAAGATATGGCATCAGCGCTCTCATGCGTGATACAGTTTGGTTTTAGTTTAACTTGAAGTGTAAGGAAGAACCAACAGTTCACTGCTGTGCCAAAGACTAATGTTGCTAGAAAAAAAACCCACCCTATCAAACCCTATTGGTAGTCTCACAGTGTTCTGGTGTGATGTTACTAATAATTTTTATATAGCAGTAGACATGCAGAATCCCACTCTGGAGTAGACTGAGGTCAAACAGTCAAATAGGAAGCTCATTGCTGTTCTGAAGGATGTAGTTGGAAATGCGCAAGTGAAAAGGAGCATGAGGCTAGAGATGCATGGTAGCCATGACAGCTGGAGCGATTCATACAATACAGGATGCAGAGAAAATTTGGTGGTTATAAATAAGGAGCCTATTAAAAGTCTGTGTCCTCTGTTGAGTGCGTCTTGGCATTTGGAGGATATGAAGGGGGCAGTGAGCAAAGAGGGCTGGGTGGAGCAAAAAGAGCCACATGGGGACCAGGCTGGTATGAGTTGGCTTAGAAGGGTAGGCCATGAGGAATTGGACATGGCTCTGGAGAGGAGGAGTTTGAACTTGATACAGAAAAAGAGTTGCAGACATGGTCAGGGTTGAGGGAAAGGACAAGTGTCTTGGCAGATGGGTTTTTTGTCTAGGTAGATGTAGGATACGTTGGACAGCAGGCTGCAGTACCAAGAGATCTGTGAGAGAGTGGGACAAAGGCAAGCGAGACAAAAAAGTCAGGAAGGAGGTTTTGTAAGAAAGTGGTGGTGAGTTCATTTAGGGCTTGGAGGCAAGCAGAAGGAAGACAGTATTGTTACAAAGTTGGTTAATTTTGGAGTTGGCATAATAGAAGGTGATAGGGAAAGGATTGGGCCAGGCTTATCATCTTGATGCTTGTTCATTTCAGGTGGAAGACTTAGCCTTGGAATAATTGCCAGTTCATACTGCTGGCCAAATGTGATGTATGCACATTTTAGTTTTTAGTCATCTTCAGTGTTGCTTATGACTTTCTGGTTGTTTCTCACTGGGCTGGCTTTGTAGCTGGGTATGTGATGATGCGTATTTGCGTTTTCTAAACCCTGTGCTGGTTTAATGTATTGGTTCTACCCTGCCTCTCTTCCACTCAAATGTGTATTTTAAACACACTTCAGTTTATCTTGCCATTGTTTTGATTTTGTTTTGTTTTGTTTCTGTAACTTCCCTTTTAATAAAAACTTAGAATATATGGTTCAGAAAAGGTCAATCCAGTGCTCATTCTCAGGCAAGCAGTTATTCAGTAGGGTTTAATGCGAACAGTCAGTGTCTCTGTAAAAATTGTAGTTAAGTATATTTTTATTATGTCCTAACGTACAGAATATGTTCTGTGAATGCAGTTACTTTGGGTTTTTTGGTTCTGTGATCTTCAAAAAGCTTAACATTGGAGAAGGCACAGTGGTTCCTTTTTCATATTACATCGCATGAAACTGCTGAAAAAGAGCCTACAGAGTCAACAGAGTTAATATTTTGTGTACATTCAGTCTTGCAATTTTACAGGATGATGTCCAGTTAAAGTTTAAAATAAATTACTCATATTACAAGCAGCCTTATGTTATTGAGAGTCTAGTTAACTGTTAATTCCTTCTACTTTTCTCAGCTGCTAGTTTCCTTGCTGTTTCTTAATTATTTAGTTAATAATATTAGTTATTACTTATTTTAAAATTCTGTGTGTCAGCAAATGCTGCAGTGCTTAAAGATTTTGCTTTCACATAAAACACTGATTTTGCTTTTATTTTTTAAAATCACATCATCTGGAGAGAATATAATTTATTTTAGGAAAAATCTTGGAAAAAATTGTGCTAGTTTTACATAATTTGTTGGGGGGTCATTTTTTTGGTGGTGTGTCTGGCAACTCTTACTTGAAGTTTTCACATACCCAGTAAAACATATATTTCCGGATATTTACACAGTGGTCTTTTGTTCCGCAGGGAGAGTGTAACTCTAGGCCCACTCTCTTCAGATCCGCCACTTTAAAATGGAAAGAGACTCTGTTGAGCAGAAAAAGGCCATTTGTGGGACGATGTTGTTACGTATGCACTCCCCAGAGCCGGGTAAGAAGATTACGGACTGGATTATGTTTGACAATAACGCATAGTTGCAGTGTAATGAAGTTTCGGTAGTTTTCTTACTTTCAGAATTAAGGTCACAATGTTCTTACTTCATAAAGGAATATAGGTTTTTCTCCTTTGTGGTTATATTTTCTTTACCATGGAATTAATGGATGACACAGACGTGTTGTGATGCTTTGTCTTCCTGCTTTTCAGAGCAGACTTATTCCTTGCACAAAACTCTCCAGCTCGTCAGAATTAGCACTAAGAAATTGTATAGAAAAAATTATTTGCTCTACTGGATTAATACTGGGAATTTGGTGCCTATGAAAGTGTTAAGGCTTAGTTTTAGGTCACTTAATTGCCTACCTGCAGAATAAGTACAGTTTTGAAAGTAAGCAATATACTTCCCTTCAAACCTGAAGAGATCTATCCTGTGCTTGAGAAGGCAGGTTGGTTTTCTATACCTGGCTGATTCCTGGCTTCTCTGCCCATCCTGGAAACCAGGAGTGCCAGTTAGGATAGTGGGGATATTTTTCTGCTGGGAACAGTGTCAAGATGGTGGCTTTATATAGGGGCTGCACACGCTAATTTACCCTGTGAACTTTATTGAAATGCATTGGGCAGGCTTTCTGTAAGCTGAAGATGCAAAATGCTGATAAATGGCATAATATAGTTGGCAACCAGTTCATCGTGTAATTTGGTTGTGTGTACACCAAGGGCACTCACACCTGCACTGAGGTCTATAATTGGCTGGACTAGAGTGAAAATTTGCTTGTTTCTTTGACCAAGGAAAAGTTGTTATTTCACTCTCTTCCTATGCCAAAATAGAAATTTGTAGTAATGACATATGAACATGGGATAGAAATCCAAATGTGCTGTGAAGGCTATGTATGATATGGGCATAGTGACAAGTGATTAGATAAACTGAGACTACTTCTAGCAGACACGTAAGTGATTTGACTTTTAAAAAAGTATGTAGGAATCCTCAACTTAGGTCTTTATACATTTAGTAATTAGTCTGTTAGTAATTAGGCTGTTCCTCTCAAGTTGGGAATTACACTTTAGGAAGAAAAATCTTGTTCTGTATTTTGTCTATTTAATAAGGAACTAATTACCTGTCCTGAGATCCCACTTAGGAAAGGGGCATGACCTGATTAAGCCCTTTATTGCCTTCTGCCACAAAGAGAAAATACTGTCCTTGCAGCAGATAATAAAAAAACAGATCCTCTCATTAGAATCTAGATATTTCACTTTTTTTGAGCTGCTTTGTTAATCCTCTTAAAGAAAGGAGATGGATGAGTGAGATAGATTTCCTTAAGCATGTTGGCCAAACTAACACCTTGCTGGTGCAGGGAGTGGGAAGTCTGGCTTCTCCCTCTTCTGTTCCTTCCTGCTCTCCTGGGGGCTGATCAAGTTCACTAACCAAGCAGAAAACTACCTGCTTTATTTATTTAGTCTGTCTGTCTTGGTTTTCTGCCTTGCCTGAATGAAGTTGGCTCGTTAAGGGGTGTGATGAATGCTAGAGGTGGTGTAAGTTAGGAGGTGGGGGATAGTGTTCAGTGGCAAAAGGTAGGATGTGGTGGTGGGAGCTGGCGGAAGGCAAGGAGATGCTGTATCAGCACACATGGTCTCACAGAACCACATCTTGACATAAGATCGGGGAAGGGTTAAATAAGGAAAAGCTAATGTGTGACATTACACCAGGAGGATGTATTTCACAGAGCGAGGGTATAATGTAACAGAGCACTGGAGCAGGCTTGGGCGTTCAGTGGTACTGAACTTTGTTGCAAATTTTTTGGTAGACTAAGAACAGATCATTTCGCTTCACTTTGCCAGAACATTTCATCTAGCTTTAAGATCCACAAAAAATTACCAGTCAATAGTCAAAGAAATTAGTATTACCTTGAATTTTCCTTGTAAGAGCCCAGGGCAACAATTTGCTGATTGTATGTACTACACAGTTATGCTTTAACGTGGGGCAAAAGACTGTGCTCCCACTGTAGCATGTAATTTCTACCTGATTTGCAAATGACATAGGACACTCATGTATTTTAATTTGTGGCAAATGGTGTGTCCTAAACAAAATACAAACAAATGAGACTTTTACCTGACTCCCACTGCAAAATTGGTAGTGAGGCTGTTCTGCAGTTGCACTGTTGCTGGTAACCATCTTTCTCCTTCAGTGTCCTGTTTTTGTCTTCCTTGACATGCACAGTCCCAGTGGTTTTAGATGTAATTCACTGTTGGCCTGGTACCAGTTTTATAATTAAATATTATTTGAGCAGAAAGAAACTAGCCTCTCGGTCAAGGTACTGACTTGCAATATGGAAGATTAAAGTTTAGGTCTTTCTGCCAGGGCATATTTGTTTATCCAAAGTGGAACTGCTCCCAAACTCATCCCAGAACAGTTAATAGCCTGGCATGTAGAACCTGTACCGGGGATGTAGAAGACTGCACTGAGTTTGTTGTTCTGGCAGAGCAGGCATGTGGCGGTTTGCCACCTAACCATGGGTGGATATCCTGACCCTTGGGCTGCCATGACGCGATGCCTGATCTGCTGGCAAACTGGATGTCACACACTGAGCATCGAAAAGCTCATGATTGTACTAATGCTGAATGTGGCTTAGAAATGTTCTGTCTCAAAGATGAGGTCTGTGTTACGACAAGTCCTGATTTATATTACGTAAGAATATAATAAAATATTCTGACTTGAAGGATACAACCAATACGACCATTTCTGTATGCAGTAAAGCCTAGAGAATACTTTGAAAGTTGGGAATAGTGGCTTTCTGAATTTCATTTTAATTTCAGAACAGTTTGTGTGTACTTTATAAGCAAGTTTAGCACTTCTCTGCTTGGCTTTTGTTTATAAAAGAGGTGAAAAGCATTGCATTATCTTAAATGTTATGATGAATGTAAAGACACAAGTATTCTTATGTAATGAAATGGTCCACCAATCTCTTTTTTTTCTTTTTTTTTTTTTTTCCCTTGGTTTCACAGGATAACTTCTTCAATGCTAGTATTCCTTCTTTGGGTCTACGTAATGTCATATATATCAATGAAACACATACGAGGTAATGTAGCAAGTCTTTCTTTTGCTTTTAAAATTCATTGTGTTCTGATTTTAGAACAGGGAAATCTGTAGGATAGTTCAGACTGAATGAATTATATTGCTGTCCTAAAATGCAGGAATTGATACTGACTTCAGGAAAGTCATGTACTTGTTAAATCTGGTTGTGTGTATTTGGGAGCTGGGCAAAGTCCTTTGGGGTTATAGACAAGGAGTATAAGGGTCAAACCTGTTTCACAAAAAACAGAGCGTGTTTAAATCCTTTCTCCTTTAGTGCAAATGGCAGCATTGGTAGCATAATACTGAGAGGAGCTGTTTTATTCCCGTGCTTAAAAATTCCTTTGGGCTGCATTTTAATTTACTGAGCAGATCCAGCTAACAATTTAGGCGTTGACTGTTATCACTAATGACAATTAAATCTGAACATGTCTCGCTAGACTGTCTCCTCTGCCTCAGTGGCAGAGTGCAGCTCCTGAAGGATGGTGTATATGACCTAAAAATGATGCTGTATCTGCGCTATTGGAAATATATCTTGTGTTCTGTGATGAAGACACTGGCAGCACACAAAAATGTTTATACTGTTCTTTGGAAAATTAATAATGCTTGCTAAGGTTTTTACAGTAATCATTAGCATAAGCAGATCCTGCAGTGTTTGTCGAAGAGTCAGAGCAAACAAAGAGAGGCCAGCAGCCTGAAAGAAATGAGCCAAAGTGTCTGCGTAGAAGAAAGGCAACATTGTGCTGTACTTGAGGGAGAGGAAGCTAATGTTAGAGTCTGTTCTTTCTTCAGTTTGAATTAATGATGTTTTTTAAGAGTGGCGCTTGTAGTTTAGAATACAGAAAAATAACAAATAGGGTTTAATTTTAACTTTTTTTTTTATTAGTTTCAAAAGTCTAATCCTTGAATGATTTTGAATGGTCAGAGTTCCTTAAATTAGAAATGTAAGGGCAATGAAATATGGGTTAATTAATTATTCTGAAATAAAATGCCTTTAGCTCAGAATGTCATTATGGTCTGAAAATTGACAGTTTTAATGGAGTTCTGAGGTCCCGTGGGGTTACATAGTCATGCTTTCTTGGCCTTAGAAGCAAGAGGGATTGCTTCGGTTGTTAGTGTACTGTACCTGTATTGAGACATTACCACAGCCTTTTTCTGAGGTGTGAATATGTCAGTTTTTTAGAATATATCTTGACTGGGTCTATTCCGTGTGGGTTTTGTCTTCTATCATTGCTACATGATTACAAAACAGATTTTTCTGATTATACTACGTTGTGTCTAAGATGTAAAATGAATGTAGAAGCCTTTATACTTTGACAGATCCCTGCAATAGCTGTATGTTATTGTGATGATAGGTTCCTAGTTACCAAAATTGTCAGAAAGAAGCCTATCTCCTTAACTTTGCTTTTTAGAAAAAGCAGTAAGGCCCTCAAACTCCAGTGAGAAGGGGAAAATGGAAAAGCAGTTAAAACAGAGTCACCAGTCTACTTCCCTGACAGCATGAATAGCAAAATTCATTGTCTTTAGAGAGAGTCTGAATATTCGTATAACCGTTAAGTGTCAGACTGTGCCGATGGCTTGTGCACACGCACTCATCTTAATTATAGTGCGAGTGGCCTGTGCATTCAGGTGGTTTGGCCTTTTACAGTGTAAAAGTTCTTCTCATCATTCCTAGCTGGTTTTAACACATGTATAAGTTTACTGAAACGTGGTGGGGAGGTTTAACAGTGAAGATCAGTAACTCGGGTGACAACAAAGGAGTGAGACCTTGGCAGCACTCCAGCGTGGAAACCAACAGCAGTATTGCCACCCATGGTTTGTTTTGGGACACTGGCTGGAGCATCAGCGATGCATTGCACCAGCAGTGCTCAGGACAGGGTTTTTGCGTAATACTGAGTGCTCCCAACTTAGGAATGGCCAGAGCTTAATTTCTTCTTCCAGCTGTTAATTTTGCCTCATCACATCAGCTCTGCTGCTTGCAGGTCCCAGCTCTGTTTGGTTTGTGGAGTGACCCGCATGAATGGTGGCTTGTCCAGTCCTGGCCTGGTGAGGGAACTGTGGGAAGAGAAAATAGTAACGAGCATTCCCTGCTGGGGACTGGATTTTATCCCTTCCCATGTGGCATGCATCTTCTGTGATGTTAGGAAAACTGTTCAAAACAACATTTTCACAGGTGATTGCTGCTTACATACATGATCTAGAGAGTAGAGGGCAGGGTTAATTTAAAAGGCAGAGGCTGGCTACATGAGCTAAGTTGCCTTACTTAAAGAATGGTAGAGAGGTTTACGGATCATTTAGTTGTTCTATTTCTGTTAAAACTTTGCAAGGAGAAGATGCATAGGAGGCACATTGGTTGGGGCATTTAAAAACACTGGAAAGAAAAAAAAGATTACCAAAAAATTGGTTTTAGAGTTGGTGGCTAATGCAGATGTATTTTCAGAAGTGCCTGTGAGAGTTCTCCCTGTGCATACAATGTCAGCAACTTTCCCAGGAGGGCTCAGTGTTTCTTGAAGAAGTTGACAAACCTCTTAGCTGGGCATTTACATTCCTTGGTGGAAAGTCACCGAATCGGAAATGGGCACTACATCTTCTTTTGTCCTCGCTGAGCTGGGGGGTTGGTTCCAGCAGACAGACAAATGTATATGCTGGTTTGTAGCTACTTTCCTGTGATACTATGGATGTTTTAAGGCCAGTATCACCCTGAATTGAAGTAATGCCGACCTCAGTTGTCTCAGATATTTTATGCTATGGATCAGTTATTTCATCTGTAACATTAACATATTGACAATTTACCAGAAGATACAGAAGCTTTTAGGCAGCCCTTCATAAAACCATACTTACTTTTGCTTCTTAGTTGTATTTTTTTAATTTTTTTTTTTCAGTGAAATTTTAAGGGTCACACTCAAATACCCTTCATATTTTTGTAGGTACAGAGGGTGGCTTGCAAGACGCCTTTGTTATGTCCTTTTTGTGCAAGAGAGGGATGTTCATAAGGGTATGTTTGCCAAGAATCTGACAGAAAATGTGCTGAATAACAGCAGGTAAGATAATGCAGAATAAACTATTTTTTGTATGACTGATACATTATAATATGATTTAAGAATTTGGAAACAGCAGGTTTTGAAAATCGGACTATTTAAAATATTAGAAGATACAGTATCTTCAGTACAGCCCTTCAGGACTGTAGCTTGCAATTTCTGTTTGAATAATAAAACAGGGGAGATGAAGAATTACGTATCTCCAAATGAATGATTCATAGTGGGTGGATAGCAGACAATACACAGAAAAATAAATTGCTACATGGGAACTCTTCAAATGTTTGTTTATCTAATTCATGTAAATTATTACCACTAAAGTCATACCGCAGTCATCAGAAATTGTCAGTGTTTCAGAAATAATAGGAAAACAGCATTTCAGAGTACCCTGAGTGTACACCAAGAGCATGAGGCAAAACTGGAAAAAGGTTATAGAAGCAAACACCCAGCCTTTATTTTGTGGAGCTTGTTTTCTGTTTCATATACTGCATTTTAAATGACACGTTGAGCCCTGATTAGCTGTTAAGGTGTCAATTTCCCCTGGACACAAAGAAATTCAACCGCATGTCCAGTCATTGAGTGTAGTTTTGTCAGAGCCCACACACTACCTACATTAACATTCCTAAGTCTCCTGAATTTTTAATGTTCAAGACCTACCTGAAGATGATGGTGTTCCTTTTGAAAAGTAAAGCAGACCTTGTTGTGCCACAGTTCTGGTGTGTTAAACCACTTAATCTCTCTTAGATGTGTTTTAAATGGGGAAAATAGCCCTTATAAAGTTTAGTAACACTTTGTAAAACTGAGAATTCAAGGGGAAAGATACTGTAGAAGTGCAAAATAGCAACTGCATAAATCTGCCTAATGAGGTAAGTGAAATTGCTGTGTCAGGAAAAAGAAAATATTAATCAAGAGGAGATTTCAACTGTTCTTTTAACCTTATTAACCAGTTCTGAAAATCAGCAGTCACTTAATATCAGTACCTGTGAACTGCATACATACTGTTTTATATGGTCAACTTTGAGCGCATTCACCCATCATCCACCTATTTAAACAGAGCTTAGAAAACTACTGAATTAAATTTAATGCATTTGAAGTACACAATGCTTAAGTGTGCATGTTCTTTTATGTCTGCAAGTTACTCCTGTGGTAATATACAGCTCATTCCCAGCAGTTGTTATCTGTGTCTTGAACTCTTCTGTTGCGGGACTGTCTCATAAGTTTTACTTTTTAATGTCAGAGTCCAGAAGGCCATTGTAGATGAAGCTTCTGAACCAAGTGCTCCAGGTAGTTTTGCTCAGACAGATCCTAAAGCTATCAACAAAGTGAAGAAAAAAGCTAGGAAAATTCTCCAGGAAATGGTAGCAAATGTGTCACCTGCTTTAATCAGGTAAGAAAAATTGCTCGTCAGTTTTGTCAGTGGGTAGAAGGATGGCCAAGCTCTCTCTGTATTATACCAGCAGAGCTTGTAACACATTATTCATACATAATAATTATTCCAAAAACCAATACATTATTCATAAAAATCTCTGTTCTAATGTTAACTAATGAAATGGTAGTTATTCTTTGTTTTCAGATGCAGCAGAAACCCTCTGCCTTTTCAAGGGATAAAAAAAGACTTTTTTTTCTTTTCTCCTGAAACTAGGCTTGATGCTGGTGCTTAGACCAATATTAGTATTCTTTGTTGTTTCAGGCTGATACGAGTGAGAGCAGCTAGCTGCAGCATCTTAGAGTGTGAAAGATCTTTTCTCCAGTAGCGCACTGAATATTGTAACCTGTAGTTATAAACATTTCAGAGGGAGTCTTACCTTAGATAAAGATAAATCTTTAAATCTTCTACTGTGGTGTGTACCTTTACTACTAAGGATGAATTTGGCTCTGACATTCCTAGTCCCCTTCACTGACTTCTGTGATGCAAACCTTATATTTATAACTATATTAAATTCTCCCACAAGACCAGATACATGCTGTCACCTAACATGTCACCTAACTAGCTTAGTTACTATAATTGAGCATAGGACCTCCATTAACTTGCCCCATATGTAAAGTAGTCTCTACCCTTTGAACAGCCTTCACTGAGCTTGACAACAACAAGTTTTGTGTCGTAATTGCAGGAGGCTGAAATGTGATTACTAACCGTGGCTTAGCTGATAGGCAAAATCTTTTTAAACAATTGGATTTTATAGTAATTTTGCTTGAATATAAAGTAATCAGATTTTATAGCTTTGCCTTTAGTCATATAGAAACAATATAAAATGGAGGCAGCAATGAATAAAACTTTTTGAGTTGTGTTTGTTCTTCCTTCAGGTTGACTGGCTGGGTGTTACTGAAGTTGTTTAACAGCTTTTTCTGGAATATTCAGATCCACAGAGGTCAAATAGAAATGGTCAAAGCAGCGACAGAGGTAAGGGAGGGTGGGAAAGAATCTAGTAAGGCAGATTTCTCATGTAGCTCCTATTAATGTTTACAGCACTTTCACTTTTTAGGAGAGTTCTGCTAAGTCTGTGTGATACCAGATTGTAGATAGCTCTGTCTCGCATCTGTGAAATAGTGTTTTTAATATAATGCTCTTTGAGTTGTGTAACCTAAAGTACTATATGAACTCTGGTTTCATCTTTGTTTCAGGATGAAATTTTAACTATCAGGCTGAACGATTATCTCAGATAACCTGCATCCAGCAGTATTTCTTTTTTTGTGCTGAGGCAGCCAGTAATAAATTAATAGGTCTATTTAGGATTTTTCACTCTTACCTTAATTTGGAATAAAAATCTTGAAGAAATAAACTTTTCTTATGTCTTAATAGCAGTCTGTTCCCAGTCCTTTGATATTTATTGAAATTGATCAAAATAACTCATTAATTCCACCATTTTCTTTACACTCAAAGGAATTGATTCTTTTTACAGGATTTGCCGTAGAAAGATGGGTTAGATAAACAAACAAACAAAAAGGTTCCTACTATTTTCTGTTATCGTTTGATTACAGTGTCTGGAAACCCCACTATTCATAGATCCTTGCTGATACCTAATAAAAAGAAGTAGCAGTACTTGGGTGACACTGATGATTTGGCCACATTCCTTTAATGGTTTGATTGTTGTTTCAATACTGTGAGTCTGAAGAAACTGGGAATATTAAACATTGTTTCTTGTAATGCATAAAACTAAAAACTGCAGTCCATGAAAATTAAGAAGTACAGTTGACTAAAATGTTGTTCTTGTCACAGCTGAATGAAAACAAGCAGTAAACAAACTGAATGATGGTAACCGGAAAATACCATCAGTTCTGAAAATATGATGCTAGTAATGTCAATGATGGATTTTATAAAAGGAGTAATATTCCACAATTCTTATCGTCTCCTCTCTTTTTTTTTTTTTTCTCCCTCCTTCTCTCTCCACCATAGATGAATTTACCTCTTATCTTCTTGCCTGTTCACAAATCCCACATTGACTACCTGCTCCTTACATTCATTCTTTTCTGCCATAACATCAAAGCACCCTACATTGCTGCAGGGAACAATCTCAACATCCCCATCTTCAGGTAATAACTTCTCATTTGAAAAAGACTGAGGTGGGGGGGATCTTCAGGTGACCTATTGCGCGATATATTTTACGTACAAGTATAAGATAATCTGAGTATTATTGGGCCATCATGTAGGACTTCCTTGGTTCCTATTACATGCTCAGAGAGAGAGCATAACAAAACCCTTCAGAGAAATTCTGTCACAACCAAAGCAGGGTAAGGAAGGATATTCCCTTCTTCTAGGAGTCTCAAAGTGTGTAGGTAACTAAGGAAAGATAAGTATGGGAAAAAGTTTTGTGAATGGATGGCTCTTCTTCATGAAGTTTAATGAGCTGGCTAATAGGCAGCAACAGTACTGAGTGAATAATACTTTCAGGGAAAGTACGGCAGTTTGGTCTGTTTGAATTATATTTCTGGTGGCTGAAGAACGCAAGGTCTTTTAGGTAGTATTTTGCCAGTGAGACAGAATTCAGGGAGAACTGATTTCTGAAAAGCCATTGAATATTGCAGGAAATGATGAGGACAGAAGGGGGATACCTTGACTTAGAGGGTGTTTTGTACCAGCAGGTGCTGGTCTGTGATGATCCCAGTAAGCAAGGCATTCAGACTCTATAAAGTATCAAAGAAAATGCTATTTATTAGGGCTAGTAGTATAAAGAGAGACAAGCATAGGTAATCCAACATCCCTTTAGATGTTGGGAACTCAAGAGTTGTGCAGCGTCCAGCAGGCCTCCGATGCACATGCAGCAGGCCGTGCAGACGCTGCCCACGGAAAGGGTTACCCCATTTTGGTCATTTGAGCTAGTACAGGATTTTCTTGCAAGAAAACAACTCTATTTGTTCTCATGGGAACTTCTTGCTGTGCTGTTAGATAAAGGCAAGGCCACGCAGGTGGCGTAATTGCTGGTGCCAACTGGGAGCTGCCTGGAGGCTCCTCTTTTAAAATTAGCTGGCTGAGCTGATCTGCAGCCAAGGGGTATGTGCAGGACAACATGGGCACAAAGGCCACGATGTATGTGCAGCACAGCACAGGCTTGGGTCAGCTCAGGTTAACTGTTATGTGGGTCACCAACATTGCAATGTACGGTGGTCTCCTGGGCAGGGTCACTGCAGAGGGTGAGAGGTCTGTCAAGGGAGTGAAATGGAACAAGACAGTGTAGAGAAGCCTATTCCTTAGAGTAATATTTGTGTGGTCCCATTATGTGCAAATAGTGTAATTTTACTCTTTGGGGATTTCAGTAATTTCAGATCCTGTTGTGTGCTAGGAATTTTGTACTGGATGTGTAGTAGTTTCCTGTAAACTAAAATCAATGAGTATAATGCTTCTTTATTATGTAGCACATTGATCCGCAAGCTAGGAGGATTTTTCATTCGACGAAAGTTAGATCAGAGTCCTGATGGCCGTAAGGACTTCCTCTACAGAGCTTTGCTCTACGTGGTACGTATTTCTTGTCTTTGTTTCTGTAGGTAGCATTTCAGTCGGGTGGCAAGTGAGAAGGTGAGTTCCATCAGTCTGGGGGTGTTTTTTACTGCTTTCAATTTGTCTTAGGTTTCATGCTGAAAAAAAAGGGTACATTTTTGTATGAAGTCTTGAATGTACAGAATAAAAGGGAATTGAATGCCCAGCACCTTTGAGGATGAGCAGATTTTCACCTTGCATAATCCTTATTAAAGAAAGTAGAATTAATACTCTCTGAATTAATGTTAAACTGAAACCTTGTTTCTCTAATTGCTTTTGTACTGGGTCATATCTACACTGATTCTGTCAACTTAATGGAAGTCTCTGTTTATGATAGGTTGATGTAATCCTTTTTGCCATTCAGTGTAATAGCTGTATTTGCATCTTGGAAGGTGGGATGTACTGAGGAACCAGGAGGAGAGAGATATGCAAACTGGCTAGATCAACTGTTGCTGGAGATGCTGCTAGACCTGTTGGAGAGGGTCCAGAGGAGGCCACAAAAAGGATCAGAGGGATGGAACACCTCTCCTGTGAGGACAGGCTGAGAGAACTGGGGTTGTTCAGGCTTTGGGGAGGCCTTTTTGCAGCCTTCCAGTACTTAAAGGGGGCTTATAAGAAAGATGAGGGCAGACTTTTTAGCAGGGCCTGTTGCGATAGAACAAGGGGTAATGGTTTTAAACTAAAAGAGGGCAGATTTCAACTAGATGGAAGGAAGACATTTTTCACACTGAGGGTGGTGAAACCCTGGCTCAGGTTGCCCAGAGAGGTGATAGGTGCCCCATCACTGGAAACATTCCAGGTCAGGTTGGACAGGGCTCTGAGCAACCTGATCTAGCTGAAGATGTCCCTGCTCATTGCAGGGGGGTTGAACTAGATGACCTTAAGAGGTCCTTTCCAACACAAAGGTTCTATGATTCTATGCTGTTCTTGAACAAATGATGTTATACTGCTTGTATATTCATGTAAATTCAATTGCAGTTTGGCTTGGGTTTGTGTCAAGCATTAATTACTGCTTTTGTTTTTTTCCCAAGTATTCATGCCAACTCATGATCTTCAGATGTTTTTAAAAGGAAATGGTTGATGCCAATATATTTGAAATGTGAATTTGCCAGTATAATTAGATATTTATTTTTTCCTCTTTTCCAATTGTTTTGTATTCAGCACATAGAAGAATTGTTGAGACAGCAGCAGTTTTTAGAAATATTCTTGGAAGGCACACGGTCTCGAAGTGGAAAGACATCTGGAGCTAGAGCTGGTCTTTTATCTGTGGTGGTGGATGCTCTCTTCTCAAATGCTACTCCTGACGTCCTAATTATACCTGTGGGAATCTCCTATGATCGCATAATTGAAGGTCACTATAACAGTGAACAGCTGGTAAGAGCAATTGAACAACTTGTTTTGCCTAGGGGATTCTCTGTTTATGTGCAAGAAAATGTGTTACATAGTTAAATGATGAGCTAGTAGTCCTCTGTCACGTGTACTTGGTGTTAGTGTTGAAGAGCATAGAGCCATTAATCACAAAGCCTCTCTGATAGGGGCTGGTGACATACAGGTGACATACTTCTAATGCAAATTCATGACATAACAAATAATGTATTCAAATGGATATATACGGAAAACAATAGCTCTCTAGATTTACTTGAAGTTGTAAGGTATGTCAAAAGATTCAGCCTTGTTTTGTCCGCATTTTAATTTTAAACATAACCTTTTAATTGCAAATTGGAAAAAAACCAAAACAACCACCCATGTTTTCCAGGGCAAGCCTAAGAAGAATGAAAGCCTTTGGAGTATAGCTAGAGGAGTCTTCAGAATGCTGCGGAAGAATTATGGGTGTGTCAGGGTAGATTTTGCACAACCATTTTCCTTAAAAGTAAGTTTGATATTTTGAAGATCCTTTTAAGGTTTGACATTTTTGTTGTTTCAATAGTGGGACGCATTTATTTTGGTTTTACTCCTTGTGGGTTATCACTAGCATTATCTGCTGAGGTCCATTCCCGTGGGACAAAAGTGTCCCTGTTTTGCTGAAGGTTGTCTTCGGACACATTTGAGCTGAAATAGTCTCAAAGTTGATACAAAGGGTTGTGTTAGGTTTAAAATGGCGTAAGTATTCTCATTGGGGTTCTTTGTTTGTTTTGTTTTAACAAACAGTCTTTAAAATGATCCTTGTACCATGTTTAAGTTGTAGAGACGTTTGAAGTTGAAGGAAACTGAATACTGTTCTCCAGTTCGAGTAGTTGAATGGTTTACACGGTTGTTTAGGAAAGGCATTTATGTATGGGGATTTATGATGTAGTAGTAAATGAGTAGTAGTAAATGAGTAGCTATAAAAGTATCATGGATCATATATCATAAAAATTGCATATTCTTTGAATGTTATAGTTTATTACTAGTTTACAATTATTAGCTATACCAGTTCACCAAATACTGTTCTGTAGTTTCTGAGGTAATGGGGTGGTGCAGTACTAGCTACTTTCACTTTTTAAATTTTCTCTCATCTCTGCAGAATCTGCTAGTTCTATACTTAATTTATCTACGTTTCACTAATCTGTGTTCTGCTATAGTATACCTTATTTTTAGTGTTACTTTAATAAGATTAACTACTGTAATAACAACCTACTAGAACATTATTCAAATTAATTAGGTGTTCTTCGTTCTGTCCTACTTCTCTCAGAAAAGCAGGAGGTTGAAGAGCTTTGGAGGGTTCAATTACTGCAGCATGAAATTATTGTGACCGTCTGCACTGCATTATAATTAGCATGGCAGGGAAAGATATTAATTCGGTTCCAAAGGAGAAGGCTTGGGTCACTTCCAGGCTATTCTTGGTCGGGAGATAACCTTCTTTTCCTTATACTGATCCAAGAACAATTGTTATCTGCCCTCTTAAGCTAGTGAAATGCTGACACTCTATACGTTCCTAGCAACCTGTGTCAGGTCTCATTTGTATTCATTTTTGTACTCCAGAAAGGTAATAAATGACATAAATTGCTTAAGTATACCTTAACCAAGATTTGCGGAAGTGTAACTGTATTTTTCAGTTGATGTAGTTATGTCACTGCAGGCTTTTCTAAAGTAGAGGAGCTTTGGGGGTTAATTTTGGGCACCGGCAGTTCTGTGAGCGCAGGCTGAGAAGCAGAAGAGTGTGAGCTGGCTGTGAGTGTCTTTTAAGCAGCTTTCCTGGGAGGGAACTGTTTTCCTGACCAGCAGGTTAAGTGGCTCTTTAGTTTCCCACATCAGTCTTTATAGAAGCTGAAAGAACACAGCGTCCTGAAAACAGAGTAATGTAAATGCTAACCTGTAAGGAGAGGTACTTGGCTTTGAGAAATTCAGGATTCAAGAATTCCAAGCATGTGGTACCCTGCCTGCTTCCTGGGTGCTTCAGTTTGTAGCACTGTGAGGGGCCTTGCAACTGGAGTTTCTACACCGGTGTTTACTACGGCGAAGTTCTGTATCGTGGTGTTTGAGGAAAGCAGCAGCAAGCAATAACTACAGTCTCCGTATTGGTTCTGAAAGGATATTAGACTTTCCTCTCATTCATGTTAATCAAGGCACTTCTCATTAATTTAATCATGGAGAAGCTAGTTTCAAAGGAGTTGTTCCCAGCAGGGTGCTGACAGGGGTTATCTATTGGTTTTGTTGCAATGTTATTTTATGAAGGTCAGATTCCTTGTTCTGGAAAGTTTGCCTTTTTATGAAATAAAATCAAAAGTGGATAAAATGTTGCAAACTTTTAATTTCTGTGACCTTATTACCGCTCTTTTAGCGTGAGCTATTTTTAATCAAGGTTGCATTTTCGAATAAATGCCTATTTCATGTAATAACATTATCAGCTGAATGCAAGAATAAAGTGAAAAAATACAAAAAAATAACAAATCTTCTCTCAACAGGAATATGTAAACAGCCAAAGCCAAAAACCTGTGCCTGCTCCTCTTTCTTTGGAACAAGCTTTGTTACCAGCTATACTTCCGTCAAGGTAGAGATTTTTTTGGATGTTGAGGGGAGGAAGAACAGGTTGGGGCTTGCTTGTTTGTTTGTTTGTTTGTCGTCTTAGTGTTCTACATTACATTCCAAGCAGTACTTTGAAATCCCTAAGGGTAATCTAGGTGTGTATAGAAAAACTAAGAACTTACACAATTGTAACTGTGCAATTTATTTTCAGAGTTGCATTCTTTCTGGCGAGCTCTGTTTAAATAAGCTTGAGAAGGCACTTTTTTCTTTTTTAAATTTTAGTGACCTCTGTTAATTTAATTTTAAATTTTATGGAATAACTTAGGGAAAAAATGACACAATGAAAAATGAAAGATTCGTTTTTAAACCTCACAAACATTTCAGGTGGATTTTGGTGTAATTCCAAAGCGAATAGGACTTGTGAGTGAGTATCCCTTACTCAGGGAGGTGACTGTCACTCAGAAGTGCAAAACTGTGCTCAAGGGCTAGGTCTGCATTTGCTACACAGATACACATTTTAGTTGAGGATCTTGTCTTGACTTGTAAAAACCTGTGTGGTCCTAGTAGAGACAAAGTCTGTAATTTATCTTTAGAAAGTTGTAGGTCCGTACAAAAGACTATTTCTAGTTTGTAGAGAGGCTGGGCTGGAAACTGCCTTTTAGGCAGATTTGCTTAATCCACTGTTCTCCATATTCATTGGAGGGAAGAGTTGTAGGGTGCAAATGTTGTAAAGGCAAAGTCAGGAATAGCCATAGGACAAGGTAAATGTTCTGTATTGCAATTTTTCTTTTGGTAGTTTTATCTTGATTTTTGTTTAGTGTGAAGAAATAATCTATAAAAGTTGGTAGATATTAAAATTCTTGTGGAGATTGTCACACATAACATTTTTGTGCCCTTATCAGACTGCCTAGTGTTTTTTTGCACTGTGGTTCAGTTAGCGTATTAAAAAAAAAAATCAGTCTAGGTTATTTTATTCAAAATCTAAATGTCATAATGCGAATTTTTATTCTGTATTCAGACCTAATGATACTATAGATGAAGGGACAGAGGCCTCACTGCCCAACTCCAGGGATATCACCAGTGAACCCTTCAGAAGAGAGCTGATATCCAACTTGGCTGAGCATATTTTGTTCAGTAAGTGTTACGATATCACTTGTCAGCTACCTGTCTTGTTTTGCTGATTGCATGAACTAACTTGCTGTTTGATGTCATACTTCCCAATTCCCTCCATTCAGGTGATCGTTTCATGACTTCAGATGCTCTTTTGACAATTCTCCGTCCTTTGCCTCCCTTCCTCCTCTTCAAAGTTCAATAAACTGTCTTTCTGATTAAGTACAAGCTTTTTATTATGTTTGTTTTGGTAACTTTTGTATTCCTTGGACTAGTATACTGAACTTGCTGTACTATGAAGTGTTTGTTTGTCACATTGATACACTGGTGTCTTATCACTTCATGTGAGAAGATACTGCAGTGTCCTAATGGCATTATTTAAGATAGTAGTCATGTGAACTCATCTAGCTGCTTGGACCAGTGTTGCCAGGTTTTATAGGTTATGTGGTGTATGCTTCAGTCAGTAGATCTGTGATTTGCGGTATGAGATGCATACAAAATGGTACTTAGCTTACTAGATATTTAAGCTTTACTCAGACTTTTTAGTTCAAGTGACTTTGATTAATATTGTTACTATATAGATGTAATACACTTTATATTTAATTCAGAAGGTACAGTTCTATACCTGTATCACTATTTTTTTTTTTAAATAATGGGTAGTCTTTCTCTTGTAATGATGTTCTGAACTTCTCAGGTGCTTAACGAGTTTGTCTTGTTTACGTCTAGCTGCTAACAAGTCCTGTGCTGTGATGTCTACCCACATAGTTGCCTGTTTGCTGTTGTACAGACACAGGCAGGTAAGGCTTCTGTGGTTCCTGAATAACCAAATACTATTTTGGCCTATTATTACTATCAAAATAGTATGCATTTTACTATTGCATGGTACTAATAAAAGAAAAAAGATGCATTTAAATTAAAGTGGATTTCAGATAGTTTAAGTGCTAATATTTTAGTTACTAGTGGTACTTGAAGATAAGCCATTGTTTCACAGAATTATTGATGGGATGATAATAAGTACTCTTGTGGAAATAGATTTTTGTAATTCAAAATGTAGTTAAACTGTTTAAAAAGAATACATTGTTTTGGTTCGTTGTATTAAGATTGTTTTTTATCTTAAACACATTCACTATCGAATATGCTAGCAACTCTTCTGTTACTTTTCAAATGAGTTTTGCTGTTCCTTGGTGCTAGAATATTATACCACGATGGCAAAATGATGCTAATGTTTAACTGAAATGTTGTGCAGGGAGCATAGCAGAATATGTTTTTCTCTTAGAAGTGTGTTTAGCATTTTTTTTCTGAAATTCCTTCTGCCTCTAATCTGAAACTTTTATTACATGTAAATGAAGAACAAATTGAAATACACTGTTCAGATATGTAGTCTTCCTAGTTGAGGACAGTATCACTATTCCTGTCAATCCAGTCTTTCCAATTTCCTAAAATAATGAGATCCAAGAAGCATTTTACAATGTGATCTGAAACTATCTTGACAAAAACAAGGAAAGGAAGTGCTTGAGGAAAAGCTTTTCCCCCTGTCCTCAAACAACTGAAGAGAAGTTCTGCTAATTACAGTATTCCCAGATAATTGAATTTTATAGTGTAGTTCATTTTCATTTGTAAAATAATTCATTTTATAACATAGTTAATGGAAATATATCTCTAACATGTTCCTAAAGAACAGCTCAGATCTCTGCAGGTTGTGAAATAAACCAAGAAGCAAATAAAAAATTTGAATTCTCAAACAGCTGCATGGCTTTAACATGTTATTCCATGTAATTCAACACCTGTGGACTGTTTTAACAATATATCTGTGAAAACAAGGTTTTATAATACTCCTGTTGTGCTCTGGATTTTTGAAAATTAATGACTTGTTTATGTGTTTGCTATATACATAGTTATGTGGTTGACAGATAAACTCCTGTGCAAAAAAAAAAAAAATGTTTCACTTTGTGATTCTGATTTTATTTCCAGGGAACTGATCTTTCCAGGTTGGTAGAAGATTTCTTTTCCATGAAGGAGGAGGTCTTAGCCCGTGACTTTGACTTGGGATTTTCAGGGAACTCGGATGATGTTGTCATGCATGCCATCCACTTGTTGGGGAACTGTGTAAATATCACAAACACTAGCCGAAACAATGAGTTCTTCATCACTCCCAGCACAACGATACCTGCTGTCTTTGAACTCAACTTCTACAGCAATGGAGTACTTCATGTATTTATTAAAGAGGCCATTATTGGTATGTGTTGGGGTTTTACCAAGGAAGGACTTTGTTGTGACCCATGAAGTCAAAATATCTGCACAACCTCCCCACTCCCCATTTTTCATGTGATTTACTTTATATATATATATATATATATGTTTCTTCCCTCCCTGCTTCAGCCCATGTTTAACAAAAGCAATTTTAAAGTAAACTTGGGTTTGGTTCATAGAATGTTTCACTCATTTTTCTCATCATACTTAATCTTTCTTGGAAGTATTCCTGTATTGGTCACTGCCTTAGGCAAGGCACTGTCAGAGTTTTGAGCCAACATGGCAAAATTTGTGCTTCAGTCACTAATACGAGATTAAAACAAAATCTTGTGAACATATTAATTGGACACAAATGGAATAGTGGTGACTTCTGTCTTTATTCTTCAGTTGCATGTGTAATATTTGACTGCTTTTAGCCTAGAAATAGACAAAACAGAAGTTTTAAGTATCCTTTGCTATAAAGCTCTTTGGAAAAATAAACTTTGCTTATGTTTATTTCTGCTCTAGCCTGCAGTCTTCATGCGGTTCAGAGTAGGAGGTACAGAAATGGTATCAATGGTGCTTCTCCCAGTTTGATTAGTCAAGAACACCTGGTCCGAAAAGCTGCCAGCTTGTGTTACTTGCTTTCTAATGAATTTACTGTATCTTTGGTAAGTAAGTACTTGCATTAGTTGTCCACCTGTCAAATTTTTTTTTTTCTGCCTGTAACTGCTTTTGTTACTGTAAAGAGAATTTATGCTTTCTTCAAGTGTTAGAGTTTTGGTATGTTCACTGTAGGTACAGTCAAATAATAATGGGTATCAAGAGGTTGAACGTTGTTTGAAAAAGGCAGATAGTAGCGTTCCCATTTGCCTCAAGGAAGTGAACATTTGAATGAATGTAGTTCCATCAGAACAGTTCATCCAAAAGATGTTTGGTCTAAGACACCACCTGAATTATCTCGCCACACTCCTGTCACTACCTTATTTCCTTGGCAAGGTGTGACAAAATCAGTCAGTCCGATTTAGGGGATATGTACTGTGTGCCTGCCTGCTGCTCTGGGCAAGTGCTAAGTAGGTGATGCTGGTGTGAGCCTGCAGCGTTTCTGCTCTGCTGGCTTTAGGCCTTTCCTGAGAAAGAAAAGCTGCTCACTTTATCTCTGTCAGCTTCCCACAATTTGAGGCTGGGCTTCTTAATGCCTTCTAACAGATTTTGTGTTGCTTATGTCATTAGACCATCACAACTATATCTGCATTCTGCCCAAACTATTTAAGTATTTTTTTTATTTAAACAAATACAAGTGTTGGAGAGTACCCAACTCATATGAGTTTGCATAGATGATTGAAATTACACTGGGAACTAAGGCTCCAGATTCTAAAGATACTCTTAATTTGCATGGGAGTGCAATAGTCACAGTGTGCCACACCTAGTATTTAGTGGCAATTTTAAACATGGTCTGACTTCAGTTTTTGTTTTGTTACAAAACACTGAAGAGAGCTTGTGTTATCTGTTTTCAGATACTCGGTATACTTACACTCTGTATACTTGCAATTTAAGGTGCTAGATATTTGTTTTTCTTATTAGAAAGAATTCTTCTAGAACTTCTTAGAAGTTACTTGGAATTCTTGAATTAGTTTTTAAATTTGCACACGTATTTCTGACTCGTGCCTTTTTAAATGAAGCATAAACCAGATTTGGTATTTTTTGTCTAGGAACCAATGTAGCTCAGATGGTGGAATTCTTTAATAATCTTATCCTTCTGCTTTCAGAGTTAATTGATTTTATTTCCTTTTAAATTAGAAAATATTTCCTACATGATTATGAACAATGTAAAAGAGGTTGGTTTTTTACTCAGTTTCAAAACACATAAGGGCATTTCTTAAAAGTGTTCTTTCCTTTAAATTCCAAATAAATCACTGGTATGAGTCTCAATTATTTTAGTTTTATGATTATTTTATTCCAGAATTGCTAACAAACTAAAATTTGGTTTGAGACGATTAAAAGGGGAGAATATTTAATGTGGTTGTCTACCAGTGTAGTAATGCTTTTCTTAAAAAAAACTTGGACAAATTTTAAATATCATATTTCATTGTAATTTTTTTAACAACTGCCTATCTGCCAGGATAAACGTAAGAGTGTTGCATTGGGATTACGCTGCTAAAAATTTAACAACTTGCTTAAAAGAAATAATACTGCTGTATCTAAAACAGTCATACTGAACAGGGAATTGGTGTTGCTATAATGGGTAAAATTGATGTGATTTTTTCAGTACATTTCTCTTCTTGTGCAGCCTTGCCAGGTGATATATCAAGTTTGCCATGAATCTGTGGAAAGGCTGATACAGTATGGTATTCTTCTGGTGGCCGAGGTAAGGTGATGTTGATACTAAATGAGCTTTGTTTCTTGTCCTTGACTTGAGCCATAGGTAGTTTATGCTTCTTGGTTGTGAGTCTTGTTCTAAATATATGGTGTTACTGAAAGCTTGTAACACCTTAACAAGTCCAGGACTGATGCTACTTCATTCTTATATTTATAAGCGTCAGACATTTGTGTATAGTCATCCTGTGATGGTATGAATGACTCTGTGTGTAATTTTGTTGTACCATTAAACCTAGAAAGGAAGACATGTATTTTATACTGTCTTGTAAAATGGGATTTTATTTTAGTATTGGAGCCCTTTCAAATTGTAGCATAGCTACATGGATGTTTACTTTCTACTCCACAGGAGTCAGTAGTCCAGATCTTTTGTCATTCTTTGATTCCTTTGCATCCATCTCAAAATCGTTGTAAACTTCCTCTGCTAGCACGGTTTGCAGTTTCAGGGATGTACTGGAGTCGCTTTGTGGTGCAATCTACCAGAGGTGTATGGTGTAAAGAAAACCTGGGGACCATGGGGCAGCTGACTCAGTGTACCTTTGCTTCCCAGACTCTTTTTGTGCACAGCTTGCCCAGGGGGAAGCAACAAAATTTAAAGACACCATGGAACAGAGTTACATATTTGGCTGCTTTCATCTTGCAGATTTCCAGTTTCAAAGGAGGCTAAAGCTGCTTTATTTGTTAATGGCCACTGCTTCACTCTAATCTTACTGCTTATCTTTTGATACACGCTTCCATTTTTAATATGTGTAACCACAGGTACTATATACTTGACATACCTGGGTATTAAACATTCTCTTCCTTTGGAGTTACTACTGCTTACTTTTTATCTGAAGTACTGACATGTTGTCATGCATTAGATTGTAATCATTATTAGATAAATCCAAAAATGAATGCTTATCAGAGGATTAGGAAGAAAACTGTATGTTCCATGCCTAGGGACAGATGAGGAAAATAGATGTGGAGAGCAGTAGATATGCACTTCTATCTACTCAAGTGTGAAACTTGTCTTGAGGGTTCTTCTATAAGTTTCAGTTGCTGAGTCTGGTACTTTGCTGTTTATAGCTGGGATATAGATAGGTATTAGGCAGTATATAAATATTTATCTGTGCTGTCTGATATACACCACTAGAGCAACATTTTGAGTGCTTAAAAAGGAGATATATTCCATCAGTAAATTTCTTTAAACTTAGAAAACCTCTGTACTTGCTTACTTCTTTTAAATTACTAAGAATTTGCATAATCAGTGCAAACACTATAAGCAACAGTTGTTCCACGACTTCGGAGAGGTTGGAAATGTTTGTGCGGTTTTTACAACCTCTTCTCTAAGAAAAGTAGCTAGCTTCTGCCCCTTCTAATTATTTCAGTTTACTGCTGGCATTCACACATTGATAAATTTCCCATTAAATTGAGCTTGATTGATCCATGCTTATTTTCTTCAAAAATTCTTTTCCTGTGATTCTAGTGTCTACTTCAAAAGCTAAGAAATATTCCTAACACATAGTGATCTTTTTGGTATTTTTTGGTATTTTTTTGAATTTATGTTGTGGCCCTCGCTGCATTCAAAATAAAACATTTGACCAGGGTGTAAGATTGGGAGGACATAATTCTTCACTTGCTGCAGATGCCTTTCTCTTTGTCGTGAATTTTACAACAGTAATCACATCTACAAAGTGTCTGTTATCCATTTGGTTTTAATGTTGCCTGTTTCTCATTTCTAAATGGAATTACCACTGGTGACTTTTGAAAAAATCTTTCTATTCTACTGCTTTTAGCAAAACAAATAATGGCAAATGATTGACACTAAGGCTTCCCTTACTCTTTTGAGTGTGTATTTGCTATCTCTAAAACTCATTTCTGAAGATGCATTGTTGAAATAGAACGTTGCATCAGATGTTGATCAGTCAGGTGGAATATTTCTGTTGCGCCTCAGTTACTGTACACCTGAACTTCTGATAGACCTGCATTATTGCACAACAGAACGAAATCACTATTCAAGTACATCTAGTATGTATATATTTGTCATTTGTGCATATCGTCTCTGGCAGATTACCTCACTATGCTCTTGCAAGGGAAGTTTATAATACTTTACAACTTTACAAAGTGCTTTACTAATTAATGGTTTTACTAAAATAGATGGTTTTACTAAATAAATGAAAAGCAAACAACAAACACTACTTTTTTTCCCCTCACAATATTCAAGTTAATAAATTCCACCAATCGTAATCTTGCTGCCACGCACTCATCTCAAAAGCCTGAAGAAATGTATACTTACCTAAGACACCTGCCTGCTAATAAGTAGAAGTGTAAATCCATGTCTTGCTCCAAGGGTGGATTACTGCAGGGCATTTGTAGGCTAATCTTGGATGCTGCTTGTCAGGGTGATTAGCAGAAGGCAATTGCTGTGATGCAACAGGTGAAGGGGTCTTAATGTCTCAACGTAGTCAAGACTTAAACAGTTTGGGGCCTTTGTGATTAAAACTGTGATTAAAACCAATATCTCACATGGGGACAAATACAAGAACAGCATCGTTAGAGGTAGTAAGTTATCACTTCCAAACAGCAACTTGTGGTATTCTGCATTAATTGATATTTTAGCTATTCTAATATAGTAACACGGAGTTTACTACTCTGTCTTTAAGGCAGCAATAGTACGGAGGTTAGCAACATCCATATCCAGATAGCATCTCAACTTTTTGTCATAACACAACTGAAAACACTTTCTTGGCAACTGCTACTTTATGGCCTCTAGTAGGAAGATCCAGATAAACTATAGAAAAATGGTCTTTTTCACCAAATGTCTCTTCTGTCTGCTTAATCGCAACCCTGTCTGTAATTGGGTTTCACCAGCTTGTATTAAAAATTGGTTAGTATGACTGATTAAGTCAGATGAGATTATAAAATAAACCTATTGTTTTGCCTCAATTTGGGTTTTTTACCTATTTACCACCTTGTCTTTCAAATTTAAGCAGGATGATCAGGAGGATGTTAGCCCCAGTCCTACAGAGCAGCAGTGGGATAAAAAACTCCCTGAGCCATTATCTTGGAGAAGTGACGAGGAAGATGAAGATAGTGATTTTGGAGAAGAGCAGAGAGATTGCTATCTGAAGGTAATATTATCCTAAGGCTAATAACATTGAAGCCTGTTGAAAGACATACAAACTACTTCACTAGTTCAGGAGGAGTAATGATAATTTTTTTTCGGTTATATTTTGCTACAGTCAGTAAAACACCTTTTTCTCCTTCCCATGGGGAAAACAGCTGAAGAAAAATAAAATAATCTTATAGGGAGGTGAAAGAGTTAACACAATGGTTAGTGTAATGAAAACTGAGGGCTCGAGTGTCTTAGTGTCTAAATGTTTTATTCTTTACTGACAGCACGCACTCGAAAAGTGGCATATTGTGCTAGTATTTATTTTCAGCCTAAATTTCACTTCATAGATTGATCATGTTGATTTTAGACATATCAGTTTTCTCACAGAGCTGACACAAACACTCTTTAGGATATCTTGTTAAAACTTAGAAACTTATGTCCATCTCTGTGACTGTATGACAACCCTTCTGTTGGCTGCAGAACAGTATGATGTCTTCAATTTTATCTTAGGAAAATGGTTACTGATATCCTAGATGAGAAAAAAGTAGCATTGATCTGTGATGTGCAGTGTCTGTTTCATCACTGGTGGTAAACAGCTTTTTTTGTTATGCTCTCATAACGTACTGTGGTGTGCCCCCATACTCCTTTTTGTACTAAGAATTATTTGGGCTGCCATTTTGCCGTGTACTGTGTTGCAGGTCATTTCTTGTTTCTGCTGGTCTCTGTCACTTAAGGTCTTGTTGCCCTTTCTTAGGTGAGCCAGTCTCAAGAGCACCAGCAGTACATCACTTTCCTGCAGAGGTTGTTGGGACCTTTACTGGAGGCATATAGCTCTGCTGTTATCTTCGTGCACAATTTTAGTGGTCCTGTTTCAGAGTCTGAATACCTTCAAAAGTTACACAGGCACTTAATAAGCAGGACGGAGAAGAATGTTGCTGCGTATGGTATGTTAAACTGGTTTTGGAACTGGATTTGTTTCATTCTATACTCCTAGCACAAAGTAGCCCAAATTCAATTGCAGTTTGTTTATCTCTGGGTTTTCTTTCTTGCAGCTGAAAGTGCTACCTACAGTCATGTGAAAAATGCAGTGAAAGTCTTTAAGGAAATTGGGGTAAGTGTTCAGTGATTGAATTTGGAGACTGTTAAGTTTCACTTTAATAATGAGCACAATTTTGATAATTCATGGAACTTGTTCAGTGTCAGTTTAAAATATGTGAATGTATCTCTGCAGATGTATTGTGGGTTTTGAGCATTCTGAGTTCCTTAAAGCTTAGGGCTGTAGGAGAAGAGCGCACATTGCAGAACAGGACACTTCTTGGCCCTGAGAAAACCTGTCTAGATGAGGGCTAGGTGACTAAACATTTTTATTCACAGCAAGTGAAATTTCTCTGCTCTATTCCATGTCCTTATTGGACATCAGTGGCAATGTTGGAAGGCTGAGAGCATGCTCTGTGCTTAGTGACAGCTAAATGTGATTTTGAAGGACTACATAAATCTTCAAAAAGTATTAGTTACTGAATTTTGGCTTAGCAGTGATTGATGCTCCAGTAGACCCATCCTAACAGACCTCTAGTGTCCACTGTAAGGACACAGATGTTTAAAATAACGGATCAGTTTTACATTTTACCACTGTCATTTTGAATTTTAAATTGCCTATCTAGATTTTGCAAATGAGGAGTTTCTTTCATCAGAGTGACTTGGCTTTCTGAATGCCAGGTTGGATTTAGTATTATAATTTTGAAAGCATCAACATTAGGCTAGTTAAGGGTTTTGAAGTCTTTGTCCTTGAATTCTGCTGTATTAAATAATCTAACAATAGTTAGCCTATAGTAAAGGTATCTCCCTGTGGACTGTGAGCACTATAAAGAAAGAACATATAAAATCCATCATTTTAATTCTAGCTTATTCTACAGTTGGAAAAGTGGAACTAGATAGCATCTGCTGAGCATCTATTCAGAGCATGACATCTGAATTCTTGTTTTCAAAGTGCTAACACTTTCAATTCAGGTGCCTTTTGAGGGTGTGCTTTACCCCTTGATGTTAGGAGCTCTCTGTCTATCATACACTGTGCTTATTTCTCAGTTTCTCTTCTTCCACGCCACTTGAAGAGCTTCAACATTGAGTGAATTCCAATATCTAAAGACATTGCCATCTAAGCCCTCAAGAAAGGAGGAAAAAAAAAAAGTCTTGTAAATGAGGCAAATTACTATAGACTGTAAATTTTTAATCTCAAAAGAAAGGAGATTCCTTGAACATGGTGATACTTACTTATATTCATGCTGTGCTTTAGGTTTTCAATCAGACGAAACAAGAAAGAGACACCATTTTGGAGCTAAGCACTATGTTCCTACCTCAGCGCAACAGGCAAAAACTACTGGAATTCATCATGAGCTTCATGGTATTATAGACCACGTAATTGCACCTTTGTCCAGGGACATGAAGACAGGTTTTGAGACTGTGTCAAAGCCTGGGGACATTTGCTAATCCTTCAAAGTCTAAGGTGCCACTGTCTGGGTAAGGCCTTCTCTGACTTGAACTACTGGAAGACAAGTGCCTTCTTGTGTATGCATTTATGGGTTTCTTACAGTCCCAATACTGTTGTAATACAGCGATACTCAGATGACACTTTAGATAGAAGTGATTAAACACGTTGCAAAAAATAACATAAATTCTTAGAATTAGATTTAAAATGAAGAGTGAAGTTTTATCAGTGTTACGTTTTAAATATAATTTTAAAGACTGTAACAGGTGCACAAATACACATATTTGTGTTCTGTAGCTAACCCTGAGATCTTGAGTTCAGTGGCAACACAGTTTATGGCATAAACAAGTAACTCTAATTCCAATTCAGTTTTACTGTTTTAAATAAATGGTTTAAAAATTTTGCTTAGGCACGATATATATTTCATGGATAAAGCCATAGTTTTTCATAAATGTTAACATAAATGCCAAAATTCTAATGAGAATAAGTTACAGACATCTGAGAATAATGATCATGTAGCAAATGATTGTGAGAAACACTGTTAGCAGGCACACCTTGCACTATTAGAGCTGTGTAGTGCAGTGGTAAATTGCACTAATCACTGCTGTCATGAAGAATGTGAGAGTAGCATTCTTATTTTTGTTATGGCATCTGTCATTCAGCCAGATGAAAGTCAGGAGACAGTTGCCTTAATGTGAATACCTTGTAAAACCTTAGATTATTATTTAATTGAAAAAAGCTATTAAGTTGTTGGGGTTTTTTTTAATTAACAGGATGTCAGATTTTTTTTTTTTTTAAGTGGAGTAAACACTTGATTTGGTGAAATAATTCTTAATTCTGGCCGTAAAAAATTCAGCAATAACATTTGCAATTCTTTGGAAATGAGTGTTCATATTGTATTCTGTTGCTGAGCAGGTCTAAATTGGCATGAAGTAGTAACCTCTAGAAGCAAATATCATAAACAGTGTACTTTTAACTCTGATCTGACTGACAAAAAAAAAAGTCACAGACAAAACTGAATGATGAATAAATTCTGTCCTGTGAAACAGGACTCTGGTCTTGCGATTTGATCCTTTTGCATGGAGGACTTGCACTGTAGATTTCATCTTCTCTTCATGTGAGTGGAGATTAGATTGCGACCTATAGTCCTGTATTTTGGTACACCTGTTCTAGCTGAAGCAATAACTTGGTGGTGTGTGAAGCTGGTTTCTTGTGAAATGTTTTTATTTCCTCATTTAGATTGCCTTCTATATGAGGGAAATCAAGCATTTCAGTTACTGCAATGTTTTGCCTAATTCTCGTGTCCTGCCCTCGTGAGCAGAAAATCCCCCAAACTTCATCATGTAGTCTCAGTTGCTTAACATAGAGACAAACATACTTGAATCCCAGCATTTGCACTGTTACGCCAGCACAAAACTGATGCACACAATTTGATTTTGTGGCCAAGGAGCTTGCATTTGTACTGCACATTTGTCAACAAGAATATTTCTGTAAATTTTTTTATTAAATGCTATTAATATTTGAAACCTGCGGTTTATAGTTTACTAGCATTATACTGTTAGCACTGTGAGACGCATGTGTTCTGTCACTAAACGAGGTGCTCTACAACACTCAAAGAATGTCTGAACCAAAGCTACATTAATACAGATAGAAACTGACCCTAGAGTTGCTTTTGTTCTTACATGTTCTGCTGCTGTCTCAGCAGAATAGTGACTACATCGCACATAAGTTGTTTTGTGAAGTCTACTAGCTATTTAGAAAACATTTTCATCTCCTACTAGCTAATGTGCACTGGTCATTAACCCGATCAATGCTCCATATAACGGTTGTTGCTGATGGCTTCCATTTAATGTCAAAAAAAGACTAGGTGCTTCTGAATAACGAGCTCTCAGTTTATTGCATTTCAGTAAATCTGAAGTGTACTAACAGTGAAGACTGTACACAAAAAAAAAAAAGATCTTAAAAAATGAAGCAATATGAAGCAAACAAAACTAGAGTCATTTTCTTAAGAAGGTTCTGCCAACTGATGTATTGCTTACCATAAAACCCAGTACTGTGGTCACTGGAGTATTCTGGCTAGGTGTTGCAACTAAGATAACTTATGGCTTACACTTAAAAAAAAATAAATTTTTTTTTTAAAAATCTGGTTAATAGAAATCAGTGAGTGGGTAGGATAATAATGCATGTGAATACCCATTAATTACTACATTTAGTATGCAGAGGGAGAGGGCACCTCTAAAATGGTTTGTTTTTGTAAGAAAAAAACCTGCATGTGAGAAGTCAGTACTACGAATCATATGCCACTGGAAGCCTTTGCATTCTGCAGCAAGTGTGTATGTATACATATGTATGTGAGCATGTATATTATGACACACGACAACTATGCTTTTCCCTGAAAATAAAGCACAGAATATAAAATTATTAGGCTGTAACATTCAAAAACTAAAACCAATACTTTTGCACTGTATTTACACCTTCAGTGTCTTCTAATTTTATTAACCTCCCATGTTTCCTTTGTTGACAGAATGCCAGGTTGAGTTAATTTTGATAAAGTTAACCAGTGAAGAAGGAAGGACTGTCCCTGAATTACCACAAATGTATTTTTAAGACTCCTCCTCTTATAAAGACTTACATGAGTCTCGTCATTCTTAAGAGCATATTACTCAGGTGTGCAAGTCTTTTTGGGCCAGGGTCTTTCATGATACGAGAAACTTAATCTTTCTATATGCATCCTATAGGTGTTACATTTTTAGAGTGATGGAAATGTAGAGTTCTACTTCCCCTGCTGCCACAGCTACCCAGGCCCCCAGGGATCATAAACTTGTTAATACATTTATTTTCTACTCACACTGACATCAGAGGCATACCTGCCTTCTCTTTAACAGTATAGGGCTTTTTTCACCTATCTTTAATTAGGAAGCATATATGCACACCTGCGTTCAACTGACTGCCCGCTTCACAGAGAAGTATCAGGATCACCATGTAGAAGAAGGTTGAGCTGGGAGGTGATGTAAGATACTGTGGCTCTTGTGTTTCTGTGCTAATGGGGCTGATACCGCTTCCTTGAGAATGTTACCATGTTTTACCTGTTGCCTGTAATGCCGTGTCTGTTGTAGAAGCACAGAGGTGTACTGGAGTCATTTTAATAAATTAAACTGTTTGCTAATATGACATTTAACAACCTCTTCTAGTGTTTTTTTGTTTTTTTAAAATAACCTGCTAAGATAATTTATACAGTAACTTTGTCCCATTCCAGGTTGTTTCTGAAATTAAACCATGAAAAGCTTTCATTGTAGATGTATCTCTCCCAGTGTATATACTGGAGCAAAACCATTTAAAAAGCAAATCAAGGTGACAGCCTGACTCCTGAGACACCGTCTGTTTTGTTGCAAAGCAGAAGTGCAATTTTACTTCTCTATTTCCCCATCCCTGCAAGGTTCTTGTACGTAGCTGCTTCTTTTAAAGGCGCTGAAAGTTCCTCTTGCCTTAGAGGGAGGGGTGGGTCATTCAGGACTCTGGGACTGCTCTCTGATGCTGCAGACTGTCCCTTCTCGTCGCAATTTCAGGGTGACCTGGAGTGCAATAAGCACCTGTCAGCAATTCTGACAGCATCTGGCAAATGTGAATCAATTGGAGTGGGGCTTTAATATAATAAAACCTGCATAGATGTTCATTACTTAAATTGAGAAGGAGGGATGCTGTTTCACCCTTCAGAAAAAAAATAAAAAGTTGTAATCAACTGATTCTTTAAGAAGCCTCTAGCAATGTTCACATGCAAGCAAGGCTCGATTAATTGACAAATCTAGCCTGAGCTAGGAAACCAAAATTCAATTATTGTCAATAGCTTGAATAAAACCCAATTCTTATTGGTGATGACCTTACATGTTATTCTTTCTGGAAATGTCTTCCTATTTCTCAGTCTGTTAAAATCCCAAATGTCAGATAAAGCACTGATCTCCGGTTTTTGCTTAATTCAGTTTTCTTGTAATAAAAGCTTGTCAGGCTTATTTAGAAGGATCACTTGATTTGAGCTCTCTGCTTTGTTCTCTCTTACAGTACACCAAGTTTTCAGCAGCCCTGTATTTTCAAGGTATGATCCACATTGATCTGAATTGCTGCTTGAAACATTTTCTTCTGTCTTTTATAGCTCTTCATTGCACTTTGCATTTGCTGGGTGAGAAGTATCATCCTTATGAATTCTTCTGCAAGTTGGCCCACCTGTTAGTGTAATTGTCCAAAAAGTATCATAGTTGATGCTGTCATTAGAATAAGGAACTTTCTGGCTTTTGGGAAGAAACATATATGAAATGTTGATTGCTGCGTGTTATGCCAGAGTTTGTACCTGAGAGACCGTAAACCCCAAAGAGACTTTCAGATTTCATTTGTCATAAAGCATTGACAGTTACAGAAACAAAGGCTATGTAATTCATTTTTGTATAACTATTAGTTATACAAATACATGTGTATGTAATTATGCAATGCAAAATTTCAATGGAATAATTACTACGAGTAATTTGGATTAAAAGGATGTTCACCAGCATAGTAATAATACCGGTTCTTAAACTGATAGTACTTGCAGTCTCTTTTTATGGAGCGACAGATGAGGCGACATGGAGATCAGATAATGTGTCTAAGGCCATGCATAGGTTTAGTGATACCTGTGAACGTATTCTTTTGCTCCTCATTTACATGTCACTCCTGATGCTGTCATGTACTTTCATTTGCAAGCGATGGTAGTTTGAAGAAGGCTGCATGTGTACAGGTACTAAGTGGATTTTTTTATTTTTTCTCCTTTAAGCACAATTCACAGTGAGAATGGATGAATTATGATGTGGAAGAATTACTATTAGTAGTGGGCGTGATTCTGCTAGCATCTGTTCCAAGTCTTGTCTATTTGGTATGTTCATTAGTGACCTGGGGAATGGAAGAGAGAGTTTGCTCTTTACATTCGTAGGTGACACTGTTTGGGAGAGCCAGGTAGTACACTGGAGGTTGTCATGATCCCAACGATAATGATACATTTTTTGAAAGATCTGAAGGCAGAAGAATGCAGTTCAGCAGGGGAAGTACAAGGTGTTGCAACTGAGAGAAGAAAAACTAAATGCACAAGCTCAGGAGAAGAAACAAACTGACTGCGTAGCAATTCTTTGGAAAACAACTCCGCTTTACAGGCAGATCATGGGCAGAACGTGAGTCAGAACTGGCACGCTGTTACAAAAAGGGCAGACATCATGCAAATGTACCTTGCGCCTGCACATGAATGACAAACACTGGGAAAACTTTCCAGGCCATTCAGGTTGATAAGGTCTCTGCTCGGAGAGTTTAGTCTTCAGCTGCAGTGGAAAGAATCAGGTTAGATACTGTAAAATCTTTTTACTGTGAGCATAGAGAAGCACTGAACTAGATGGTCTGAGTGGGCTGATGTTTCCCTTGTTCTGGATATTGGGTCCCTGTCCCTGCCAGTTGCGCCGTGCTGCGTGGTGGTGAGCAGAATGGACGGAGGCGAAGCTCTGCCTGCTGGCTCCGGGCACCTTTCCTGGGCGGAACATGTGCAGAAGCAGCTTGGTCAGGCTCTTGGCTGGTGGTCTCTCTGGGTCTACCCGAGATCAGGAGCAGCTCTAACATGGATTATACTTCTTCCTATAGTCGTTCAGGAATAAAATAGATGAAGGTTTTATTAAGGTTGTTCTGTAAAGATGTTTGCTTAGTATCTCTGCTGGTCAAAAAGCACATGGAGTGCCAGCAGTGATGAGGAAAGGACAGAGAACAAAGTGGGTAACATCACCGTGCCTCTGCACTGCATCTTGGGTGTTGGGTGAGCATTTTCACGGAGAAACGCATAGGAGCCTCCTTAGCCCTGCCAGCCGTAAAATCCCCAGTGGCTGGAAAATGGGTGAGGAGTCCTGCCCCAGCATTTTCAGGTTCCAGACTGTTTCTGGCAGATTACAATAACAGATTACAAATTAACTCTGTAACAGCGTTACAGTTTAACAGATTAAGTTTATCCTGGACCATGCTTTGGAGGTGCTAAAAGCCAAGCGGTATTTCCCGAGTTCTGGGTTTACCAGTGCCTTGACTGTTGCGTTATCTCGGGAGTTCAGGCTCTGGTGATTGTATCTACATAAAGAAAACAACAACATTTATAAATGTCACAGAATTGACAGTGGAAGTATTTTAGCATAATGCGTTTTCTTTGGAAGACTTTCCAGGATCCCTCAAAAATACTCAAGCAACCTCTTTAAGAGTGAGCTCTGTACTGTGTGATGGCTGCTGTGTAATTCGTACTCAACATGGTTTGTGAACAGCTAGTTGGAGCGTGTCTATAAAATTAATTTCTCACCTTTGGTTTCTTGTCCTTCTTCAGATGAGGCTGAGGAAGGGCTGATAGATTGGTTTTCTTCCCCAGTTAAGCATTTTGTATATCTGTGGAAAGTTTTACAGGCTCACCTTATGGAGACGTTAATATATGTGTTCTCTAAATTTAGCTGAAGCCTAATTTTAGCAGCGGTGCTAGGCATCTTTCTGAATCACCTTTCCTCTTGTCTCTGCAGGATGGAGAAGGCCAATTAACTACTACCTGTCAGAAGGCTGTAAAACCCCTTTTTCAGTGTTGATAGTTCCCCTTCATTAAATTTAATTATCATAATTCAGCATCTTTGCCTACAAATCTCACCCTTTGTCTCTCTGTCTGTCTGGCCATTTATAGCCTCCAGTTTCCCCTGTTTTCTCTTCCTGTGTGCTACAGGTTCAGACACTTGTCATCCTTGCGACTGTTCCTGTTCCCAGGTACTTCTTATTGTCCTTAACAGCAACTCTTTGGTTGGGTGACTCAGCTTTCTCATTCAAACAGAGCCCCCGAACTGTAAAAATAAGCTCCTTTAGGATCTGGACATCGTAATTAAGATTAATGAATACTCTTTTTTTTTGTTGTTGTTGTTCCTATCAGAAAATCCTGTTTCCTTAAAAATTGGTGAGTTAAAAAGCAAGTATATTTCTGGCTGTGCTTCCTTATTTTGGCAACATGTTTGTGAAATAATTAAATTTGAAGAAAAACTGCGTTGAAGTAGTGGCTTTGTTCAGTTTGGGGTTTTGAAAGTGAAGGTAGAACAAGCTTTTTCTCAAAACGGTTTTCCATAAAAACTTTCAACAAAACAATTGGGATTGAAATGTTTGTGATGTTTCACAGCTGTCACTGAAATGTCATTCATCTCATCTTCTTTTTGGAGACTAGCTTGATTAAGACTAGCTTGGTATAGAGCACAAGTCTTAACGAGGAGTGGCTGAGGGAACCGGGGTTGTTCAGTCTGGAGAAGAGGAGGCTGAGAGGAGACCTTATCGCTCTCTACAACTACCCGAAAGGAGGTTGTGGCAAGATGGGTGTTGGTCTCTTCTCCCAAGTAACTAGCGATAGGACGAGAGGAAATGGCCTCAAGTTGCACCAAGGGAGGTTTAGATTGGATATTAGGGAAAATTTCTTTACCGAGAGAGTGGTCAAGCATTGGAACAGGCTGCCCAGGGAGGTGGTGGAATCACCATCACTGTAAGTATTCAAAAAACATGTAGACGTGGCACTTTAGGACATGGTTTAGTGGGCATGGTGGTATTGGGTTGATGGTTGGTCTTTATGATCTTAAAGGTCTTTTCCAACCTTAATGATTCTGTGATTCTGTAATCTAGTAATATTTATTTTCCTGAATCAATGTTATTTGTTATTTTTGAAAATGATCAGCCTGACTCAATGAGATGAACTTTAACACTACGCTGCAGAATAGTATGTTCTATGCAAAGAAATTATGTTTTGAGGAAGCCATGCCAATAGGGTACATTCCTTGAAAAATATTTTTTAAATGCCCAAAAGAAATCATTACATGCAATAAAGTGAATGTTCCTGCTCGTGGAAGGAGTGAATGTCTCCTGTTCCCAGGAGACGGGGAAGTTTAGATATGTCTTGTGTTTACTTATTTTTGTAATACTTATATATAACGTGAATTAATTACAGTGATAAGTTTTGGAACTCCTCCATTCTTCCCTCAAAATTGCAGATTCTGTCCCTTTGAACCCCAAATGTTTCTTTTTGTCCAAGAGCCTGTGAAAACTATTTTAGATATTAGGACAGTTCTATCCCTTTACCAGCTGTAATCATTAATCCAAGTTGTAGTTTAAGGAAGTCTGAAGCAAAGAAGTGTACAAATACTAGAATCTGATATTTCTGGATATACTCCAGAGAGTTAGGAGAGTGAACCAGGGCAGGAGGTTGTGTGTGTGTTTTTGTCTTTTAATTGGTTTATATGAAGTTATCCCTTTGCCAATGCAGAAGGCAGTAAAAATGAAAAATGTTGGAACCAGTGACACATGTAGTTAATTTTCTGAACTAAGTAAATTAAGTACAAATTGGTTATTAATAATTCAAAGCAAAATGCTAGATAAGAAATTGGAGCAGCTTGTCTATCATTTTCAACCATTAGAAGATTAGTCTGAGCAAGGCAGTCCGAGGCTCCCTTATCTCTTATTAAAGCCTCACTTCTTCATTTATTAAAGAATCAGATCTAAATGGTGCAGCAGCCTTGAGACATTGCTGTTGCAATAGCCTGCTGTGTCGTGCCCTGCTGCAGACTCGGCATAAACTGGAAGGTGGGTTCAGTGCAGGAAATTTTGGGTATGCGGGACCTGCTGGAGACAGCCTGGTCACTTCCTTGGGGATTGTTACTGTCGGTCATGTGAAAAGGTGAAGGTGTGAAGAGTTTAGCAAAGGGGAAAATCTCTTCCTCAGGGCGAAGGTGGATGCTGTGGCCGGCACACAGGCGCACCAAGGGTGCCAGCTTCAGCTGAGAGGGCAGCGAGCGTCAGCGCGACTCCCCCCTTGTCCGGAGGAGGTACAGGACTCGGCTCCTGCCGCCGAAAGCGTCTCCAGCTGTGACCGTGGGAATACCACGCAACGCTCTGTGTGTGTTAGAAGGTCCCTCAGTGCCCAGGAGGTGATGGCCTGGCGCCCTGCAGGACCCAGGGAGCAGGGCGGGCCGATGCCCCGTAGTTCCGCTGGCGCCCGCGCGGTGCGGCTCTGCGCCGGGCACCTCTGCCGCATCCCTGCCCCTCAGCGGGACCACCCCCTGCCCTGCTGAGCTGCCCACGGCAGCGAACCGGGCCGGTCCTGGCCACCCGGCAGCATCGCGGCAGGGAGGAATAAATGAGGGGAGGGG
>NW_010516807.1:39253-70084 GCF_000687285.1 Phaethon lepturus
AGGAATAAATGAGGGGAGGGGAGGCACTCCTGGTCCAACCAGCTTAGGGTGATCTCTTCTTCAATACAAAAAATTCAGTTCTCCCTGTTACTGCTCTGTGACCATAGCAATTTCCACTGTCCGCGTGAGCTCTGGTACAGTGATTTCTTTCTCCCAACTCACTCTCATCCAGGGGGTTAACCCTGAGGCTGACTGTTCCCTACTGTGTAAACTACATAAGAGGGTTTTGTTTAAATTGCCTAAGGAAACACTCCTTCCCCACTGTTTGCCTGCTTTTGCATTCAGACCGTACTCTGTGCCGAAAGAATTGCCTCTCAGACCTATCAGGGCTGCAATGAAATGAAATAAAAACACACTTTCCAAAGGAGATGTGTAGCTGCCACGTATGTCCACATGTAGAAAAATTCCCGGTGGCCGGAAAACAGGGCGGGTAAGAACTTTGGCCCTGACATTTTTAACCTTTTTCTTTAGAGGGATTTTGCCATTTCACTAGCAAACACGGATGATCCCAGCTCCATCTTCAGTCTGTCCAGCAGATGGTGGTGGAGCTCCATCTATAGCTGCGATTCCTGCCGAGGGCCTGGACACCACCATTCCCACCCCTCAGCCCCCAGGCTGTCCATTAGAAACAAAACATCATTTCCTTGGCAGCCAGATGCCGGATTTGCTTAACATGAAAAGCACTTCGTTTGGAGCTGATTTTATCTGTTGCTGTGATTGATTTTTGTAGTTGCAGGAGTCAGGCTGTGTTTGGCACCTGACACAAACACCACCACCTTGAAAGACCATCTTTAATGCCTGTGGGCACGGAGTGGTGTTTACAGTGCTTCAAGAGAAATTTTGCATTAGGAGGGAAGCTCTTCACCTCACCCTCCTCCTGCAACCTCTGGTCCAGACAGGCATTTCAAAGAAATTAAGCCATCACTCCAAGTCCAGACCTGCACGTGCCTCCAGTTTGGAAGTGTCCTAGACAGAAGACCAGACTTCTGGGTTGCAGACCCATATCACATCCCCCCCCACCCTCCCACCCCGTGCAAACCGATGCCTCTCTACTGCTGTGGAAAGCAGAGAAATGGATCTTCTGCAAGGTAGGTGGAAAGGAGAGGCTGCATCCGTGGGGTGTTTTGAAGAGCCTGGCAGGGCTGCTGGCTCAGCTTGTCTGTCTTAAGCTGTAAACCTTCCTCTGATGCTGGTGGGCAACTCCAAGGCCTGAGCTGAATGTGGGTGCAAGGTGTCCTCACAGCATCACTACATCTCCTAAATATTCTGCAAAGCATTACAAGTATTAATTTAATTTTAAAATATTCTGCAGGCTTTTCCTTGTGAAGATAACCTTCTGAACTCAAGTGTCCCAGGAAGAAGAGTCATTAAAACACTAGTGAACAGCCTAATTCACCAGCCCACAGTGTTTTTTTACTGACAAACCTCCTGATTCACCACTGGAGAGCAGATTCAAACCTGCCCTAAAAAACTGAGGAGTCTCCCGAGTTCAAGAAATTCTTCAGGGTAGGGGAGTCAGTGCGGTTCACTCTACTGCGCAGCACGTAGATGTGGGGCTGGACAGGGAGATGGCCACTGGTCTGCTGAGCACCTCTGTCCCGCTGTCCAGATGGCTTTGTGGAGCCCAGGAGATGTGGTTCACGTGCATTTCTTGCCAACAGCATTGATGCGGCCAAATCTTACCCTTTCCCCTTCCCCATCCCTCCGCAGTTCCTCCGCGATGCCCGTGTCCTCTGTTCCTAGGCAGCTGGTTTGAGGCTTTGCTGGGAGCGCAGCTGAACGAAATTCTGCAGCTTCCTCCCCCTCCATCCCCTTTTCTTCTGGGTTATTTTTCAGGTGGATCGAAGTCCCAGTGCGGCTCCTTGCAAAGTTCCACTGGCCACTGTCAGCATGGTGGAGGGAGCCAAGCTGCTGACAGGAACAAATGATGGAGAAAGGTTGAAAGGAGGTCAGGAATACTTTACACCAGTACTTTTAAGGGCCTCTCATCCTTAAGGCTTTAAGTTTCTGTGGCAATTCAAGCAATTTCCAGCTAGCCCAAAAAGCAAGGTGTGGGGAATGAAGAAACAATGACAGGATCCTTAGCTCCCTTCGCTCCTCCCAGATGATGTGCAGGGCAGAGCTCACACCTGGGCCTGGATCAATTGACTTAGAGATGGTTTAGAAGTGAGAAGGAGCATGGTGGTTAAACCCAGAGGTGATAAACCCAAAGGCATGCTCTGAGCTGGGAGAGACTGTATTTCATTCCCTGTGCCTGTCCTACGCAGCTTGGCCTGCTGATGGTTCTAGTAGCAATACTGTTTTTATTATTCTGCCACTAAACCGTCTGGGAATCAGAATTTGGTTCCTTTAGTCAAAATGACAAGGAATCAGTTCATCTGTCTTAAACTGCTTGTGAGGGAAGTTATCAGTCTGGCGCAAGTAAAACTCTCAAAGGATTTCGTCCACATCTGAAATATTAGCTAATCCAGCCTGGGGGAGATTTATAGACACCCACATAGCCACTGGAGGGCAGCTGTCAAACTCACAACTGCCCTTGGATCAGCTAATCTGTCCCGGAATGATTCGCTTCGCGCTTATCTTGTTGCAGCAAGCATGTCCCTTTTGATTTCCTACATCCCTTTTCCTCTCACTCAGTTACTCTCAGATCCAGAGACTTTTCGAGCATCCAGGACGGCAGCTCCTCCCGCCAGCTGGCAGCGGTGCAGACTAACACCGGCTTGGACGAACGACTGCTCTTCCCCGGTCTCCAAGCATCTGGCGCTCGGTCTGCGCACCTTCTCCCTGCTACTCCTGCCAGAGGTGCTTGCTCTGTAACCCGGCAGGGCATTGAGCACAACAGGCAATATTCGGCTCTTTACAGCTCTGAAGCTTCTCAGGGGCCTGAACGTGTCCCGACAGTGAAGAGAGGGACAGAAATACCGTGCATGGTGGTACCCACCACCATGCCGTGGTGAAGATCAGCTGTAGCACCTTGCAGTCTGCAGGAGATGCTGAACGGTGGCAGAGCCACCAGCAGCAGAGAGGGCTGGCTGGTGAGACCAGTCTCCAACAGCGGGGCGGTACTGGTGGCGGGGCAGGCAGGGGTCTCAGCTGACGGACAACCTGCTTTTGTAGGCACAGCAGGGAAGGAGTGTTCTGGGCAGGCACACGGAAGAGGACAAGAGGATGGACTTGACTGCTGTATGAAAACAAACACAGCAAAACAAAACAGCAGAGACTCTGCTACCAGCCGCAAGTGCTGAAAGAGCCCAGAAACACACTGGAGCTGGCACCAGGGGAGGAAAGGGAAGGCAAGGTGGGGCCATGAATGCCAGCGCTTCAGTCGGAGCGTGGTGCCGAGGCACTGCGGTCCAGTAGCTCGGTCCCTGCAGTCCCTTGACTTGACGCAGAGCAGGGATGCGATCATCTGAACGTCTCTGGGAAGCAGTTGTAAGCATTGCACACTAAGAAAGAAAACTTCTAACCTTCTGTCCTAGGAGCAGATGCTTCATGACCCCCCAGCTCCCCAGGAGGGGTGGGAGCCGCGTTCGGGTGACGCAGCAGGAGGCGGCCGCAGGGGAGAGGCGCCGGCATCCCCGAGGAGCCCCGTGGGGCCGGGGGAGGATGAGCGCGCCGGGCTGCCGCGGGAGGAGGCTGCCTCGGGTTACTCACTGAATTACGCCATATGCCATTAAATCATTCCACATTAGACAAATCTGTGCTCTGGATGATTTCCCTTTTCCGGCACGGATGAGTGGAGATACAAGCACACACAAACACTCTCTTTCTCTATATAATTTTCCTCTGCATGGTAGATGAGACCTGAAAAAATAAACACGCATGTTTCCCTATGGGCTACGATGTTCCTCTAACTGGTGCTTTTGTTTGCCAGCTGTAACACATCCCTTCCAGTCCAGTGCCTTTGCTGCTGTCACTGTGATCCCTACCGCATCTCTTCGGTGCTGCCCTGCAGCAGGGTGGGACAGCATCCACTCGGCTCCAGCCTCATTAAGCAGTTTTTTATTTCTTTGCTGGCACCAATATCTGTTTGCAAGAGTGAGGCATAGCTAGAAACTAGATACCATCGAGAGGCCTCAAGAGCCTCAGTCTGATCTGCTCTGCTTGGGGTTGTGCTTGGCAATTTTAAGAAACGAGGTTCTTCAGACAGCTGGGGTGTCTGTGTCTTCTTTCCCAGACAATTTCAACCAGCTTGCACAAGTCGGAGTAATTGCAGATGTAATAACAAGCTGTAATATCATCACTACGCAGTTCAACTCGCTCGCTGTCCAAGACGCAGCAGTCGCGTGGCTGAGCAGCGTGCACCAGCTGCCCGGCCCCTTGGCACGGCGCGGTTTCACATCAGCTACTGCCTGTGCTGTCGTGTGCCCCACGGGAGATGTAAGGGCTGCGGGGGAGATGTATGATGAGGTGGTGGTTAGAGGAGACGAGACACAAATTCCCAGGAAATAACGTTTCATTGGTTTTGCTGTTCATGGGATGCCATCCTTTACAAGTATTAATAGGTTACCCTCTCTTTTTAAATTCCCTGTGTTACTGGCTCCTGGGCATTGACTGTTTCCACATAACCCATAGGGGACAGAGTAGCTGTAGGAAAACGAAGGGGAAAAATGAGTCTTTAACTTGACCTGCAACATCAGAGAACTTGAAAAATTGTGAGCGTTTTTGTAGAGCTTTTATATCATCACGCTTTTCAACCGAGCATCCTGAATGCTTTATAAATATTAATTAAGTCTCATGTGGCTCCTCTGAATTACGTATAGGTAGAATTGCCTCATCCATCAGAAGAGAGGATCCAGAAGCTGCTTATCAATTTGAGACAGCATTAAATGACACCAGCTCAGTGAATAAGAACACAACACCCACTTGAAACATCTGGGCAGGAGAAACATTTAAGCAACCGGACTATACCTTTCCACCCTTGCAGGAAGTAGTGTTGAATCATGAAGGGCTACATGAGGATGTCTCTTCCCACACCCTCCTCCTGTCTGTCCTTTTGCTTTGTAGGAAAATCTTGTCGCTTTGGGTAAACTGTGTCTAAGATTAAGGTTTTGGAAAGGAAGCAACCTAAAGGGAAAATGCTCATAAAATCCTCACCCTCTCTCCCAGTCCTAAGGCATTATGGATTGCTGACAGATACTGACACCGGGAACTCTCTGAAGGATGGAGGTGCCGGGGGAAGCACAGCGATTGAGGGAGCTCCGTGGAGCAGCCTGGGGCTGGGAGCAGGATGGTGAAGCCAGGCAGCACGTGGAAACCTCATTAGACAGCAGAACAGGCTGATTGAAAGGGCTGTCAAAGTGGAATCAGTGCACAGGGGATGCCGCTTGTTTGGGAAGGAATTTCAAGATTATTCTCAGTCATTAGGATCGGAGAGGCTCACCCAAAGAGATGAGCTAAGAGCAAACTGCCTGCCAATTACATATCAGGTGCTAGATAAATTAGTTATCACACCCAGCTGAAGAATTTGGATTTGAACTTCAAACTCAAAACTTAAAAAGTTTAACTCAGAATAGGGACTGGCACTTAATAAATGCAGAGAGACATGAGCTTTTTACTCAAATTTCTCATATCCTACTGAAATTATTCTCATTTTCTCTTTCAAATGCATGAGAAAGGTATTGGATTAATTGTTTCTCCAGCTAGACTTCTCCAGATGTGTCTTTTAAAGCCACTCTGGATCAATGGTTTCTAATAAGACGACCGCAGACCAGCATAAAATTAAAAGTACAGTGCAAAAAATTGTTTGTGTTGGAAAACTCAGGGATTTTTTTGTGGTATACCAGATATGCCAGGGCAATCTTGGAATGTTCTAAGATTTCTGTGAATACAGAAGGCATGCTAGAGATGTTATTTATTTCTCAGTGCCTTTTGAACTAACCTTTTATATCAAAATTAGTGGTATTAGTAGCTGGCCCGGCTCTGAGGCAGGGTGGGGTGGTGTTGGACCACCTGACTTACAGAGGTCCCTCCCAACCTAAATTATTCCATTATTTTGTTCTCATTGGGAACTGGAGCAGACCTGTGGAATCTATATTTTTTAGTTCTCTAGGCCATACTTAGATAAATTAATAGACATGAGCAGCCTTTGAGACACCAAGGTTTGTGTTGCTGTAAGAATTATGATCACGGTAAGGTCATGGTTGTTCTGCTTTTTTTAAAATGTAAAAGTGGAACTGGTTTTCTTATTTTAATTCCTTTCTTTACCACACATGAATTCATCCCTGCTGAATATTAATATACTATGAATTTCCTGGCTTTGTTTCTTGCAGATCTTCTTCTGAAGAGTCATTGTAAAGAAGTGCATGGACTTTGAATGGAAATTAAAGGTAATTCAAAGCATAGATCTGTTAATCCTGAGAGTCTCAGTACTACCTCTTAATATACATCAGTAAAATAGGCAAAGTTATAGCAATCAGTTGCAGCATGGCTGAATCTGTTATTAGCTCATGCAAGGCACACTACATGAAGATTGATGAAGGAGGAAGGAGGTGAAAGGGAATTTGTTTTTATTTGTGGTCCCCGTTCAATGAATTTTCTGCGTTCTTGGCACGATAACCCAATCAATGATTGGCTCTGTGAAATAAGAGGATTGACACTGTTTTAATGCATTTCATTTTACAGCGTTGTTTTCCCACGCGCAGTATTTGTACAGGAAAACTAAAAATACTTGACTAAGTAAGTGAAAATTAAGTTAATTATTAGGTAGGTTTCTCTGTGTTCATCCTCTGTAGGATCTGTGTATCTTGGGAAGGATTTTGTTGGGTTTTGTGTGTATAACAATACTATATAATCAGCATCAAATAAACACCAATCTCTCACCTTTCCAGCCAGGAAAAAAAGGGGTACAGCAATACATTGCAAAGAAACAAATGGCACTCACACTAAAACTCGGTGCTGGAGCGGCTCAGTTCACTTACAGCTTTGTCCTCATCCAATGGAGTTTTTGAAAAGCACTATTAGTTTCCAGTGACATGAAGGAGGATTTCAGCAGTGATTTCACCATTTGTCTGTGTTTCAATTAATGGTTTTGCTTCCAGGTAGAATAACAGAAAACATATACGTACTCACAGTACCCAGCAAATTCTTTCTCTTCATTTTTCCCCCCTTTTTGTTTTTAACATTACTGGTTCCCCTTGTAGTTAACAATGTGTCAGCATTGTCATTAAAAACCTCTGGTTCTGTTTTTATACATGAATTGTAAAAAAATTTGCTTCAGGCTTCAAATTTGGTTTCTAGGGTCTTGCTCATGAGATACTATAAAATATTTCATGAATTCATAAAAATATGTTAGGTTCTGCTCCAGCTCTTAGATTTAGTCTGTCGAATCTCCACCACAAAAGTTTACTATGTTTTTAATACACTTTTCTTAGTGAATTTCTTGTAGATTATGTTATAAACTTGTTATCAGAGTTTCTTTATAGCTTTATTTCTGCTTATCACAAATTAAAAAGAAAGCTTGCTGTTTCTGCTGCTTTAGAAATTGATGCTTGACTGGGGTAATCAACGCACTCTTAGGACTCTCAGAAAGGTTATTGCATACTTGTATACTTGCACAACTCTCACATTTCCCTTACTTCAACCTCTCCAATCTGCTTGTTTTAAATATTTCCGGAAGGATTTTGAATTACATGAGCTAGCTGCCAGGGATCTTTAAAGTGTTGCTGTACCTACAAATTCTCCCCAGGGAGGATTTCAATTCTGCAGAGTACCTCTCCGAAGCGGTTGAGGGAATCAGGTTTCCACACGAAGGGCAAGAACCCACGACTTTCATTTGCTCAGAAGAGCTGAAACAAAGCGAATTATCCTTGGTATTGTAGAGTTAATAAGCACAACTCTTAGCACCAGTCTTTAGCTTCTGTGAAGCACAGAAATGCAGGATTTGCCCTGCTGGAAGGAAATCTGGTCTGTGTCATCCTGCCAGCGGATATGCTAAGACACAAGTCTAAGAAACCCTGCAGTTAAATAACTCGCCCAAAGGGGAAGTTCACTCCCGGATCCCCAGGCTCGCTCATGGCTGAGAACACAGGCTGAGGCGCGGATGGCTTTCGTTGTGTGACCTTCTGTATCCCTCAGCGCTGGGGCACTGAACGACGACGCAATGAGTTTCAAAGGCCCATTAGCCTTTCATTTGCGTGAAATGCTCCTGCCCGGCAAACTGACGTGCATTTCCTCCGACCAGCTTGCAACGGGTTCTCAATTCGCTTTACCTACATTATCTCCTTCCTTTCATAAGAATATATGCAGGGGATTTCCCTTTTCCCTTTCCTCTTTCCCCCTTTCCATAGGTCACTTGATATTTTATCTATTTTACTACCGTATCACCCCCTCTTCTCTTTTAACTGCTCTTCCTGCTCTGCAGCTGATCCTTTGGATTAAGTACTGGGGTGCCCGTCCACGTACGTGAAAGAGAGATTTAGCACGGAATAGGCTTTTTGGTGGTCTATATAGGTGTGAAGCTTATTGTTTATTGTTTCCGAGAGTGAAATTTATTGTGAAATATATTGTTTCTAATAGTAAAATCTTCTCACAGGCTGCTTCTGAGTTGGCAAGGCAGAGAGAGGATCACACAGCCCCAGACTGCTGCAGGACTATTTTTAAGCAAATGCCAGTACTTTACTTCTGCAGCCGAGAAGGATTTAGGTAGCGATAGGAAGTGAGACTCGGCCAGTCAAAGGGAGCATAACAGGAATTAGCTCTTGCTCAGTGACGAAGTTGGGCAGCGTGGCTGTGCCCTGCGTGTGAGAGCTTTGCGTGTGCAGGAGCAAACAGTCCCTCCTCATCCCCCTTTGGCAGCCCGTACTGCGACCTCATAAACCTGGGTGATGTCATACTTTTGCCTTCATAAAACAGCATTATTACCTGCTGCCAGATTGAGGGAGGAATTAGGACTTCTTTCAAAAATCAAAGCTTGAATTCAGAAATATGTTGTTCTCTTACCATTTTATTCTCTTCTGGCCCCCCCTCAGAAACACCCGACACACGTTTCATCATCTAACAGGCTGCAGAAGCCCCTGCACCGCTTCCCAACAGCAGACGCAAGCGAGAGTCACGGGGTCCTAAATGCCTGAAAGGCTTTTGCTTCCCACTTGTTCAGGAGTCGGGCACTGGGGTGACCTTCCTGGCTGGGCCACTGAACTGACGTGTTCTGTGCCTGTAAATTGCTCGAGCAGAAAAGCCGGAGAGGGACCCCAGGGCTGGGGGGGAGGCATGGCACTGCTGAGCAGAGCGAGGGGCTTCAGGTTAGCTGTGCAGAGCTGGAATGCGGGATCCCCCCGGCGAGTCTCTTTAGCGTGCCGGACTTTACAGCACTTCAGAAAGACCTGCATTATGCAGGAGTAATCTCTCTGCCTCTGCAGTGGGACTGGCAAAAGTACCATGGTCCTAATCACTTCCTGTAAAACCTCTTATGAGTGACCTTGCAGCTCAGTGGCAGATGTTGCTGACGTGGCTAATCCCCATCTTTAGAAGATGCTGAAATAAAATCTGAGGTTTGAACACCTGTGCTCCTTGAATCATTAATTAAACATCTGAAGGTTGTGGTGGTGCCTTGGGTCCATCAGTAATAAAATACGTGTGTTAGCTTGTGCTGTCATTTGCATAACTTCTACTGTCACTTTACCTGGGGAAAGGAAGCAGAGAGAGAGAATGGCCAAAAGTGATAAACTGCTGTGCTAGAACATCAGTAAACCTTAGCCACAGAGTCCTTCTGCTTGTCACAGGCAACTGATTTAAAACTTTTACCCCTTACCTTCTGCTAGTACATTTTGCATATATCATCTTTCTTCACCCCACCTTACAGCTGTCAACGGCAACACAGGGCCCAGAGGTGACACAAACAGGACACAGGACTAACAAGAAAGCACAAAGAAAACTCGTGCAGTAGTAATCATCAGTTCTCTCCAGCAACAGCTGCAAATCAGTGCTTGCCCCCACAGCATTTCTTACCAAAAGCTTTTCTTGAAAGGAAATCCTAGGCATGGAAATGAGGGTAAAATGCTTGATGGTCCCTAAGGTTTTGGAGCATTCAGTTCCTTCTAAAATTAATGGAATTTGGGCCTGCAAATCCCTTATGTGGCTTTGAACATCCCATTTGACTAATATTTAAACTGCTGAAGTTCTTCGCAAACTCCCCAGAGTGGGGATTGGCAGGACCTCCCGGGAGTTGAGAATGCCAGCAGGCGGCAAGAAGGAAGATGCGCTCCTTCATGTGTCTATGAAATGCTGCTCTTTCATAGCTGCTGAGCCACAACAGTTACGAATCTTCAATGGCACTTGCAAGTCTTCAATTACTTAATTAGAAAATTATCTTTTAATGTCACTTTTCCCACCCTGCTGCTCCGAGTTACACATATCCCTTTGGTTGTCTGCTATGGGACTTTGAGGACCAAACCTTTAGCAGTGCTCAGAGACCTTCTTCACCCCAGGACCACCTTGTCTGCACTGCGGTGTCTCCACATAGCAAAAAATGGTGCTCGTGGTAGTCACTGTGGTCTGCAAGATCTAGTCCCAGCTGGGGGAATTAGTGTGCATTACTGCCATAAGAAGCAGTGGGGCAAGTATTAAGGCCACATTTCATGTAAACTTTGGAATGAGAACTCAGACAGGGAATATTTGGGTACCAACTGACAATTTTCCTGTAGCTTTTGTGAAATCTACTTTAATGTCCACAATATTGGTTAATATTAAATACTCCAGCTTATTGCATATTTGTTCATGATGCCTGCTTTGAAGATGTGACTGAACAGATTGTGTCTTGTCCGGTTTCCACCACTGGAGGCTGCTGCAATAAGAAACGTGATGTTCAGAACCACTCATTGTAGCATGATGGAAATGGCAGAATAAATCTTGGGAAAACTTGGCAAAAATCATGGACTTTCATCTCCAAGCTGAAATGTATTTGTTTTAATAGCTGGTCTGGGAGGTCTTTTTTGAACTCATTCTTGAAAAAGGCTTGTATTACAACTGTATTCCTGCAGATTTCATATTGATCTTCTGCCATTTAGAAGTTTTAAAAATGGCATTGTTTCTTTTTGCGACTTCTAGAAAATCCAGATTTGCTACTTCCAGAAAATCGAAGAGCAGAAAAATGCAACAGCCCTAGGATGGATCATGGTACCAATGGCAGGCTCTAAGCAGGACTTTTTAAAACAGCGAATTGTTTTATCCATGCAAATCTGTGTCCTCATACCAGAAAGAATATTTCTTCGTGCAGCGCTCTGCTGGGAAATCTTGCTGTGTTAATCCCACAATGTTAGACACTATTTTTCTCCATCAAAACACTCAGGAAGAATTTGAAAGAAGCAAGCACACTGTGGTGAACTGTACAAAATCAGCCCCAGTAGCTGATAACTTTGCATTCTGCATAAGAATAGGAGAATCCGAATTTAAGAATAATATTGGCTATTTCTTTTGTATCTTTTATGCTAAGTTTGCAAAATGTTTGCAAGATTGCCACGTCCTTGCAATATGTTGTTAAATATTTTTCCCATGTGATGGGCAATGGAAAATGAAGTCTATGAATTCAGAGGCACAAGAGAGGCCTGAGGATGCCTGGAAAGTCAGCGGCAGAGGGTGGAAACCAGCTTCTGTAGCTTCTAACCCCTGACCCATACAGGTCTGCCAGCTCTGAGGAAATCTTCGTATATGCCTGATACTGAACGGAAACCGTAGTGGATGTTACCCTGTTCACAAAGTCTTCATCTGGAAAATGCAGGTTTGTCTTTTGTGTATTCAGTCACTGAAGACTTTGCGTTCTCAAGCATAGATTGTCTCACACAAATCAAAGGGAACTTCTCCCAGCTTTGTAAATCTTAAAGAAATAAGCTTTTGGTTAACAAAACTGATGTAGAACAGGGGAAAAGAAAATTGACATAGTTTGGATTGACCTTCCAGTTCTGAGAGAAAACTTTAGAGGTGTCAGTGATCTAATTGTGCCTTAATTACCTGCATAATGGGACATGGATATTTTGGTATATGTGTTTCACGCCAGCCAGGGATCAGAAGGAACCATTTAGGTGATGCAAAGAATATGAAACATGACAGAATAAAGTATTTCTGTGAGCCAAATACACCAATTCCTTACAATTTAACATCCAGAAATTTATGTACATCGATTCAAACAAAATACCCTGAAAGAGCTAATCAATCCAAAAGTACTTACAAGAAATAATTCAGTCAGCTGGTGAAATAACTAAGTGCTAAAGACGCGCGAGGAAGACTCCCTACATTTGTAAGCTATTAGCTGGATCATCTAATGTGGTACTGAAGATAATTCTCTATCAATACATATGAAAAAAGAGTGTGTGAACAAAATTTAATCCCAGCAAGTGCTCATGTAGTTGAAGGGGATCTCAGAAAGCTGCTGAGATCATAAAACCGAAGGTAATTTGTTGTTGGCTTTTACATTGGCATTAACATTTGCAAATGTAATCTTTCAAATGAAGGGATGGGTCACACTGTCAGGCCCCTGAGGGCACTAATGGCCCTTCGTGTCTCTGCCCAGCCTCCCCTGGGGCCTCCCCAGCCGCCCATGGCCCAGGAGACCCATTTCAGCTCAGCCAGGGGCCGTCAGTCCCTGCCTGTACATGTGCCTGAGTGTGACCCTCTCTCCTGGACAGACCCGTCTCCTGCCTGGATCGACCCCTTGGGAATTATCTCGTAGCTTTGTCTCCAGTCCTGTCTTTCTGAAATGGCCACTGCTGCCTTATCCTAGATAGAGAAGTCCACTAAACCGTGTCTCCAGTGCTTTTTTGGATGGTTGCCTTCTTCTGTCTCTTTTTCTCTTTTTGGACTAAAATGCTGTGGAGCAGATGTTCCTATATGCCGTGGAAGGAAAGGCCACAGCCAACGCTCAGAGCTCACTATGGGTTCGTTATGGCCAGGCAAGAGGATCACTTGGGATGGGAAACAGTGGCTCAGGTGCAGACCAGGTTTAAGCAGGGGGTAGAAAGAGATATTCTCAAAGTTTCTGAGCTCTGGGAAAATGAATCCGTTGCTGAACAGTTCTAGCCAGCCTGCAGCCGAGACTCAGGTGAGGGAAAGACCCATGAAGCAGAGGTCTGTGAAGCACAGCTGTAGATGCACAGGGGTTGGATGGAGGGGAGCTTCTAGCCACCTCTTGCACCCCTCAGAAGGATCTTGACAGCCCACAACAAGGAACTGTCCTGACTTAGGCCTGAAACTCCAGGTGCAATGAATTTAACATATGGCTATGTAGTACTTTCAGAATAAATCAGCTTTGTAGCTGTGCATGCAGTCTGAGTTTGCACAGCCATACATCTTTTGGTATCTAGGCCTCTGGCTCACACTGATCTTGGCTTAGGAGTTGCTTTTGCCCTCTTTCTGGGAGTCAAATATGGAGTTTGCAGGGTGTGTGGACTTCACGCTTCTTGCAAGTGGTTTTGTTGTATAAGTTCCGCAGTTTTCCTTATGCAGAGGTGAGTTTCATACAACACGGGCAGTGATCAGAACTCTGGAGGAAGGCTGGGCCCAGAAAGCTGGTCTGTGAAGACACAGGGCAGGTGTGACTCCATGCAGACCTTGGGTGATCAAGACTAACAGATGATGAATAATACACTTGTTGAAACTGGTCCCTCCCCAAGGTAAGGAAACACAAGAAAGGACGCACAAGCTGCTGTTGGGGCACATTTGCTCTCAGTGCACTGGCATGCCTAAAACACCTTCTGCAAGCCATGGCATTTGCAGCTGAGGACATTGCAGTAGTCAAGTTTAAAGATGACAACTGTGGGGTCTACCTACATCCAACAGAAAAAAGACATTCATTTGCCCACGTGGGGCAAAGTGATCGTAATCACCAACGTGTGAAATACAATAGCCTGTGCTCTATGGTAAGTCTTTCCTAGCAGCAGACTTAGCTTGAAAGATTTGAGTCTTCAGCTGTATTTCAACTGTTGCAGAGCTCAGGTGTGCTGAGGTCTGTTATTTATGGTTTGACCTGCTGCACCTAGCATAACAATGCACACAGGTTTTAAATTTATCCATTGAATGTTAAATTATCTACATCAACTCAGGCAACATGTAGGTAACCTGATGCCTTTCTATTATGTCATCAAAACAACGCACAGTACTTAAATTCTGCAGCAGTAGCAATAGACAAAAAAAGCCAAACTTCTTGAGTAATCCCTAGTGTGTCATGACTTTCCTTATAACTGATGGTACTGCTGTTAGTTTTGCTACAGTATTAACCGGTTTATATTAATTTTCTATTCTGTTTTGTAGTTCTTAAGTGAACTGCACATTTGCCAGATAATATCCAGAACACAAGATGCTATTTAGCAGAAAACAGCAATAAAATTACTGTATAGCTTCCTGTGTGTGTGTTTTAATTAATCAAAGAAAATACTCTGTGTGGAACATAAAACAATTAATTCTGGCTAGGAGACAAAGATGAAACATTTAACTACTGTGTTAGATAATCACAAGGAAAAGGCACATGAAGCTGAGAGAAAGAGATAGGGAATAGCTTCTCTGTAAGCACAGGGAAAACTTAAAGGGGAAGTTAAGTGAAAAAGAGAGTTGGGTGGGTTGAGCCTAGAGAAGAAAAGATTGGTAATGATATCTTGGCAGGTTTTAGGGTTCCATTGCTATGGCAAGTTCTTCTCTCCGTAATACATGGAGATCAGTTCTAATCAAAACCAAGTTCAGTCTGATATTATTAAAATGTTTGGGATAGTCTTTACCGTATAGACAAACCCATAAATAAAGAAAGAAAACATCTTGGTGGATACTAAGAAAAAGACCCACTTGAGCCTTTATCTGACATCCCGCTGGCAGCAGATAGGGCATGATAGTTCACAGAGGCTGCAGGGTCCTAGAAAAACTGAATCATTTTCAAAGGGGTTTGGGTTCCCAGGAGAGGTAAAGTGAAAGACAAGCCAGAAATCCTCATGGTTTATTTAGGACTAAGGCCCAGGAAAATCTGTGGAAATGCTTGTGTTGTCTATAGTGGACTCCGAAAGACAGCCAAAATATTTCTTCTACAACACACATTCATGGCATCTAAAAAGAAAGCATGCAGCTAACTATGAATAGCTAACTCTTGTAAAAAAATCTGGAGAATAAGGATTTACACAGGTCAACCCACTGCTTGTTTCCTATCTCTCACACCTGGGCCTTTAGAACAAAAATATCATCAGCTCACCCAGTCTGACCTCTGTCATCCAGCTATCCTTACTGAGCCCCTAAGTTCCAAGCTGATCAGCCAGTATTGTCACATTGCACTGATTTAGCTGCCAACTTATTTTCTGCAGGGAAAGAAAACACAGATCTTTCTCGTGTCAATTTCTGGGAGGTCAGCTGATGTGGGAACTTCTTTCCCTTTAATCCAATCCTGTCCTTCAGTCAATATTATACCTCTTGGGAAGGGCATATCTATATCTATCTCACATAGTTTAAGTGCTACCAATATTAACAGTGCCTGATCCAGTCCTTTTCTCCTAAGGTCACCTTCCAATGCACTTCATCCTTTGTTTTGTAGAAAGACTAATATTTTATCAATGTTATGTTATGCACTTCCCATTGTTTGTGTGGCTTGGTCTCCCAGATTAGCTTATTGCTCTCACCTGTACAATGAGACCTCTCACCCGCTCCAGATGAAGCTGAGTTCATGGCTTAATAAGCCAGCACACTGAAGAAGATAAAAGCTGAAGGAAGAAGCTAAGTTTTGGGCTGTGAAAGAATAATGGTATTTTTCCATGAACTTTTGAGAGAAGAAATGCTAAGTTGGAGGTGGTCTGGTTGAAGGTATGTGCTCTATAGTATTTTGGGCTGGGGCTTTACTAAAATTGTGATATGGCTGGAGTTCAGATGCTTAAAGACATTAGAAGTCTGGATGCTCTCAGTAGTTCAGAAGCTACTGACTTCTGGAGATGTGTGTAATCTATGTTTGTAAAGTGTTGCTGAAAGGCCTAGGTGTAAATATTGTGTCTTGGTTAGATGATGGTGGAAAAGTACAGCACTTAGTTCTAAGAAAAATTAAATGCTAGATCTTGCTGGTGGAATCCCTTGAAATGGCTAGTTTGGGAGCTCAAGAGTAACTGGCAAAACTCCACATGTGCATGTATGCTTTCTACCCTGCTGAATACAGAAGATCTAGTTAATTAAAACAGTTAATTCTACAGAAGCTGCCCTAACCAGTAGGCTGTAGTACCTGGTACTGGAGCTCTACTTGCTTTGGATCACATGTACTGGAGGTTAAGTCTTCCACACAGGAGGTGTTGATGCCTGTAACAGAGCTCTAGGCAAGCCTGAAAGTTAGATGTGGCAAAGATTTCAAGCATTGTGGTTTGGGTTTTTTTTAATGTAGAAGAGATCCTTTAATTAAAATCTACTTGTCTCCAGGTGGTCTTCATAGTATACTTAGGATGCAAGCACTTTTTTGTTAGATTATTGCCTGCCTCTCTGCATAGTTCCAAATTAGTGACTAAAACATGCAGTGACTTGAGGGAGCCCCAGACTTTCCTCTGGAAAAAACATTCCAATAAGAGTACTTATATCAAGAGCTACTGGTGTGGTGCTAAGCCTCAGCAAAGTGTAACTTTGTAGGGGAAGTGAGCCTTACGCAAAGCTATGTGAATTACCATCCAGTATTAGGTCTCTTCCTGTTAAGAAGATTCATCTGTGCCCCTGGAAGGGAGCTTTCTTTTAGTTACAAGTTTAATGAAGTCACTGAATCAAATTTTATCTGCAAAATATGGGCTAGGAATGTCATAGGAAGCTCTAGTTGCCCCTCCCTTTTATTCTCTTAGAATGGGAAATAAACTGTTATAAAACTTGTGTCAAGTATCTGTTTTTCCTGGGGCTTGTGACAAGAGCTGCAGAAACAGTGCTATTCAGGGATGTAAGCTGTACTTCCATCTTAAGTATATCTTGTTATAGTTGTTAGATTTGCACTTCAAAGGTTTCAGATCGCAACTGATTAGACGGGATAAAATGTTGGAAGACACAGGATGAGCTGGAGTCTAGCCAATGAACCAAGTTGTTATATGCTGTCCACTGAATTTGGTGGACTGAGACTTATTCTAGTTTCAGCTGTAAAATTTGGACCAGGTCATGCTTTATAGGACATGCATAGCAAAGAATGCAACAAACTGCTTTTCTGAAAGTGAAGGTGGAACTTGAGGAGTGCAAATTACTTTGAATGAATATCTATTGTATGACAGAGAAACAATTATCAGCACAAAATTCCTTTCCCCTCTGTATGCGAAATGACTCTACTTTCTTCTAAATGGATTTGTGAATCATTAAGTCATGACAAAATAAAGATTTTATTTGGTTAGCATGTTAGTTATAGTAGTAGGTAGAGGATTTTGTTTATGTAATATGAGGAGCCAAAACCTGTATCTGAGGTTTAGTTTAGTGGAAAATAATAGACATCTTTCAGGTTGGTTTAATTTGACTATTCAGGTGATTAATAGGTGAAAGAACATATGTTAAACACGAGGTATAACTGATTGATATATAAAATATAGCATGATAACTCATGCTTCTCTAACCTGTAGAGCAGACAGTGGAGTGCTGCAACATACAGCCAAGTCCTGTATCGGGTCTCTGCAGGCTATGATAAATGGAGCATGTTACCCAGTGGGGAGTGGGTCCCTCTCAAAGGAAGGGCAACACAATGACAATGAGGGGAAATAAGGCTATTTTTTTGGTGTATATGTGGTAAGGCTGCTTTTAATCTAGTATGTATCAAGTGGCCTCAAAGACGTAAATTGTAAAAAATGTCAGCCTGATGCCCAATTTCAGGTAAATGCTATGCTAGGCTAAATAGGAAAAATGAGATGTTGGAAGGGTGAGGGTGACTGAATGGAAGAACTTGGTATGAATAATATGTTGTTTTGGTTTCCAACAAACACTGCTGTGTGAGTAATGGTCTCTGACTGGGTGAAGACCTTATTCAGCAAGCAAACTTTGCAAAGTTGAGCAAACAGGTATATACTCAGAAATGCTTATAAGGAAGTGTTACATGAAGGAGTAGATGTATGTGGATATGGCTGTTGGATTTGAACAGGAAGCTTGGCAGATATTTAAGTATGGACCGAAGGGTCTTGTGGAGCTGCCAGGGGAGAAGTCTTCCCAGATACCTTGTCGTCCAGCTGTGGAGGAGTATACCTGGAGTGCTCTCCCCTTGTCACACAATGTGGATCTGCACCTCTTCTGGTTCATTGAAGCTAGTGGTCACCGACACTGTTACATATGTGAGCGGATGGAAGGAGGGCAAGCTTGGGCAGACAGCTCTGTTTCAGAGAGGGATAAGTAGTAATGGTAGCCTGCCCACTGCACATCAGTAGACTGTGTGTTGAAGAAAATGCCTTTATGGGAAGGTAAGCTTAGGCCCAAATAAAATAAGTGAAGATGGGGAATGCATATTGCAATACTGGTTCAGTTGTGTGTGCTTGGGAGGAGCTGAAATGTCTGTATTATCTGCAGACACAGACTGGAGGTGCCATGCAGGGAATAGTTAACTCTTGTGGGTATCTTGCAAGAATCTATTTGGAAAATAAAGCTGGTTAAAACTAGTAGACTGTAGCAGGTGGCAGTGTAGGTTGTTTCATTTCAAAAGGAAATATGTGGCAAGCACAGATGTCCAACTTTTTTCTTTATTATCTTGGCAGGTACTTCTAATCTCATAGTATCATGTTAAATCTTTGCATTAAACATGTGTGTGTTTTCTTTTTTCTGAAAGAGTTGACTAACTTGCTGAAGGTAGTAATTTTTTCATGCTGTCTATAAACAAACAATCCTGCTATGTGGAAAAAAATCTGTCTTTAGTTTCTATGTATCTCAGAAGTGACTTCTGAAAATGTGCTTAATTGAATTTTTCTTTAAGAAATGTTTTGGGTTTTTCCTTTCCCTCTGGCAAGGATTTGTTTAATGTGGTCTCACTGTTCTGTGTTTCTACCCAGAATTGTTCAGTAAAATAGGGCTTTGCTCTGGAAAGTGACTCAGCAGCGAGTGCTCTGTTCAGTTCTCATTCATTGCCTAAACTACACCACTCTAAATGCTCTTCCTTTAACATACACACCCCCGTACTTCTAATCAGTCACTCAAATTCTTCCTGAGCTTGCAGGAGGCTTGTACTAAATTCCCTTCCTTGTGTAGTTCTCTTATTAAAATTAAGGATCTGTCTTAAGTTAATTGCGTCTCCTTTATTCTCCAATAGATGCTATCTGTGTAGCTTTTTCCATCTGATATTCTTCAGGCTCTTTGACAAAGAGGGACAAGGGAAGCTTTTCATTTGTTCCAGTGGTATGCCCTTCTAAAGTGTAGGCAAAAGGACTTTTAAGGAGGCACATTAAAATCCGTCAATGAGTATAAAGTATGAACTTGCACATGAAATGAACTTGTCAGTGGTGACCTGTTGAGCCTGTCTGAACAATGGAAAAGCATAAGCTGCAAGAGTATCTCAACCCCAAACGTAGCAGTGCTGGCTCTTCGTTTAACTGTGGGTCTCTATTCCAATGCATTAGTTGTATCAAGACCTGACAGAATGATGCCCCAATGAGAGCCACCCTGTATGAGTTTCTTGTGACTGATAGGTTCAAATGAGTGTCCCTGAAGTGTCTGTGGCAGCCTGGGCACCAGTTCTGCTCAAGCATGTCCAAATCTCTGCTGTTAAGTTCAAGCATTTTCAAATCTTGCTGACTGTTGTAGTGCTTGCGCACAAAAAATGTCATTAAGGTGGTGTGTATTTCTGCAGTTGTTCAGGCCATTCCGAAGAGAAGTGAAGCCTGCAAGTCTGTCTGGGACAACACAAATGCATGTCATCTTTATTGCCTTGATGTTAGGTAATATGTCAACTCCTTTAATTCTTTGAATTCCCAACTGCAGCATTGCTGTATAGGATTAGTTCTATCTTGAACAGTTGCCGTCATTGTGGGAGACTTCCAGCCCAAAGTGATGAAAGCAAAGGTGACTCTTGCCTGCAAGCTGTTGGAGTTCTTGTGCAGATGAACTATGATGCATTTCTTCCTCCTTATATGAAGGTGCTGCATTATGGATGCATACCCCGTCAGGTAAAGACTATGGAGTCACTTGTGAGAGCTCTGCTCTTATCTGCTGAATTGATGTGAAATCTGGGGTGAAGAAAGTTGAGAATGGACTTTAAAACAGGTTAATGTGTTCTATAACATTTTCATTTTCTTTTAAAATAGCATGCCCCCATTGCTCTTCTTTACTATTTTTCCTCATACAGTAGTACTATTGTATAACATCAAGACCCAAATTTGGGTTTCACATTTTTGTATCTCTGGGACCCTTAGGCTTTGTTGCAGCTGATTGTGTTTTGAGGAGATGCAAAATCTATTTGTACTTGAGTAAGCTTCAGGGGATTTGACTACAACTGGGAGGCAGTGTGTGGTGGTGTTGGCAGTGATGCTTGTGCTCTGCCGATGGGGTGTTTGATGTATAATTCTGTTGTATTCCTCTTCTGGGGGATCTGTGTTTCCATTTTTCTGTTCTGTAATTGTGTTTATCTTTGACTTCAGGAGCAGTTTTTGCTGTTTATCTTTTAGTCTCTTTCATCTGGGTCACAAGTGACCTATAACCATTCAGATACTCTGATGCCAGGGCCCTGGGACGTGTGCTTTTTAATGTACAACATAACCTTACTGTGTATTTAAGGAAGTTATGTACTTTAAGGAAGTTAGTTATTCCCCCAGCATGAAATTCTGTAATGTGGTAGCCCTAAAGAAATGGCTAAGATGAAGAAGAGTACTTGCTGGAAGGTGATCTGGAATTCTCTCTCCTAAAATACCTTGGCATCATTGAGTACATGAAGCTTTTGCTGTAGTGGTCAGGGGTGCCATTTGAAATACGTTTGTTATTTCTGACAATACAGCATTATGTCTGAGGAGTGATGATCAGCCAGCAACTGTGACAAGCTGGGTTGTTTCTGGGTGCAACACTGACTTTTGCTGATTTGTGAGAATGTGCCAGGCAGTGGGGACTGATCCCTTCCCAGGTGCTTCCAATATTCTTTCTGTGCTGTCTGGCTTCAAAGCCAAAGGGATTTGGTATGGGGAGTGTTCAGGGATTGTGTGTGTGTGTGTGCTCCTCCCACTTAAAACTGAGAGTTGTGGTCTGGGCATTCAACACAAGGTTACAATAGGAAATTCTGAGTTGTGGTCTTGGCTAATGAAGTTCAGCTGTATTAGAAGTTTCTAGTATTGCCTAGCTGGGGTGTGGTGAAGTTGTTTGTTATCTTTAACTGCAATAAAGTTAAGTGGTGTCAGCCATGCTTCGATCCCAGTTTTATGGGTTTGTTACAGATATGCAACAATTCAGTATCAATGTCTTGCAGTCTCGCTTCTCCTGTTCTCTAATTCTTCTCTATTGTATCGCAAAATAGAGTATTTTTTCCCTTTTCCCCTCAAGTGACTGGAAAGAGCTGCTGAAAGCTATTAAGCACTACAGGTAGAACTTTTATAAACAAAACCAACAAACTTTTGAGGTTTTTGCTAGTCTTCAGTATGAGGAAACTGGCCAATGGACTAGGTTCGAAAAAAAACCTCTTTGTCTTTCCTTATTGTAACCTGCCTCATGGGGAATTTGGGTACTTGTCTGTTAATTAAACAATGTGACTCAACATTAAGCAACTTCATGTTTCAGCCTAGTCTATTCACTGTAGATAATTGATAAGGATTTTTGGTTTTTAAGAAAGTAGTAATCATGAGAAGCAGCCCTTGCTACCTGGCCGTGGGATTGGTCTTTACTGGTTTTCATAAAAATATTCAGACATTCTGAATAATGTCCTGAAGGAAATGGTTCTTGACGAAAGAGTTCTTAATTACATTCTCTTCCACATTTATTCTACATCTTGATCTTTATAGCAAGCAAGTGTAATGGTTTACTTCTCAGAAACAGGTGTTGTGGCCTGCCCCTTGGGGACTTTTGGGGTGGCACAGAGAGTTACAGCACCATTGAACTTTTTGCAGCAATCACAAATTGAAAACACAAGAAGCCAAGAAAAGTGTCTTGCAATTATCTGAGTCTCAAACTCACAGCAATGTCTAATTCACTTCTAAATTAGAAAGGAGGTGTTCTGGTGCTGAGAAACATGCCTGCATATTTTAGCAATATGATGAATTGTTTAGATGCTGTCAATCTAGTGCTGCTTAGTGTTGACTCTATCTGCATACAGTATTTTAATTAGCACAAACAATAATTGAGACAATGTTGAAGTCTTCAGCAAGTATGACTCAGTATCTATGTACACCTCACTAGACTCTTGTATGGGAAATAGTGCAGGAAATAGCCTCTGAAGGAGAAAACAAAGCCTTCGGTTTGTATATACGTGCAAGGAAGGCTGGTGATGTAAAATGCGGATAATGGATACAAGAGCTTGTCTTGAACTAGCTTCTTGCTCTGCTGGTGGGAATATTTTTTTTCTGGCAGCTGGATAAGCAGTGTTACTATTATACCTCCTCCCTTTGAATGCTGTGGCTATGCCACTGAAAACATTTTGCACTCTAAATGCAGCTCTGGTTCCAGAAATCAACATAATCATTTTTGTAAAAATGGTCATCTGGAGGCAGGGTGGGTGCTTGAGTTTCCTAACAGGGGTTCCCTGGGCTGCTTCCAGATAAAGCTCATTGCTTGGCAGGGGATGGTGTATCTCAAAGGCTCCTCTTTGATAACTGCCCTGTGGTAACAGGGACCTTGGCAAAGGGCAGGGAACCAAGGGGCACCAACTCATGCCCTGTGTGGTCTTTGCAGTGCCAGAGCTCCTGTTCCATGGGCTTGGTCCTGTGGCATGTAAGCTTCAGAGCTCAGAGGCTTTGTGCATGAGCTACAAGAGGGTGTTGGGTGACAAGTATGGCCCTGCTGTTGACATGTTGCTGAGGCTTAGCATATGGAGCTGCTGTTCACTGAGGATGCCAGGAAACAAGCTAGACATAATGAAGTTTAGAGTTACTCCTAAATTGTAATGCCAGCAGCTCTGTTTTTGCTTAAGATGATGTCAAGCCATTACTCTGCATGGGGGCAGTTCTTGTTTGTGCCTCTCTGGAAAGACTGCTGTTTCTTCCTGCTGGATCGTCACCACGATTTCTGTTATGTGTGTGGCTTTTGGGAAAGTTTCTCTGTACAAGAAATGGGTTTTGTCCAGCATCTATTTCCTGGGTGAAATAGTAGATAGACTCTACAGTGCTGAAATTGGAAAGAGTACAACCCCCTTATTGTCATTGCATGACCTGTCTGAAGTTTTGCTGCTGATATGTGTGCTCTGTCTCTTCATGAAGCTAAATTTTTTTGTAGTAACCTTCCTCTGAACTTGGCCAATCCTGTAAATCAGTGGTGGTGGGGATCCTGTAGTGTGTATTAAACAGTGTGAATGAAGGCTCATGGGATGGTCAGGGACACTTTAAGAAAGACCTGCTTTGGAAATGACTGCTGACTTAGGTGAATTAGTGCATTTGCTGACAACTGCATTGCAGAATCACTAATGCCTTTTGTGAGCTACTGAAGAGAATGGTATTTACTTAAGGGAAAAAAAAACACACTAGGAATAAGTCATTAGCAATTCCCTGCGTGACAGCTAATTTTAAGCCTGAATTTAAATTGTATAAAACAATACCTGAACTGAAATAAATCTTGATATGTACTCTGGGAGGAAACTGTCTATTAGAGCAATTTAAAATAGAAGAAATAGTAATTAATGCCTTTGCCCTTTAAGAAAAACCCTGCATGCCTGTTAACTAATTACCTGCCTGCTTGCTGATATTAAACTTAATGCTGAAACATTGCATTCATATCCACAGCTGCCATTTTGTCTATAAATAATTTTAATTATGCACACAGAAAACTGTAAGGCACTTGCATTGTGCATAGAGTACTGAGATTTAATTATTACTTGATTGCATGTAAAGAAGGTGCTTGGGGTAAATAACTGAACACAGTGAAGTGTACAATGGTGCTTCTACAAAACAAGTATTTTCATACTCCCAGTGATTTAAGTCAGGCTGTGACACTTGATTATTTTATTTACTTTTCCCACTTTGCTTTCCAGTCAAAAATTCAGGCTGTGTTTTCAGTAGGAAAACTCTAGCAGAAAGGAATTAAAATAAGCTCTGCTGCTCCCAGAGCAACTAGAGCTTGTTTTCTATGGTTTTCCATGATGTCTAATAAGATACAAATTCCCACCTGAAGCTTTTTGCATAGGTTGCTTGCTTGTATCCCCTTTCTCCTGTGTAGATTCCAGAGTCCTCCACCTAAACACTCCATAATAAGTTTTACACAACCCCAAAGTGCACTTCACCCAGGCTCCTACAAAAAGTTGTAGAATAAAAGTCTTACCACCCTGAGATGATAATCTCCTTCAGCTTGCAGAAGAGCTGCTTTCCTTGGCTCACCCTTGTGGGTTTCACACAAGCACACAGGTCTAATTGTTCTCCTTTGTTTTCAGGGAAATTGTGTGCTTCTCAGTGTGCTCCAGCTCATACTGATGAGGTTACCAGGCTGCTTCTGATCCTCAGTCTACGTTCACTGTGGTGAGCTTTTAGTCATGCAGTCTGACAGCCTTTGGTTCAAAGGGGTTGTTAGTGGTATGGTAGATGCATCAATTGAGTCCTCTCCATGTAAAATCCCACTACAGAAAGATACCTCATTTTCAGCTGTCTGGGTAGCAAGGCTGCTGTAGGTGACAAGTGAAAAAGGACAGTGTTTTTTTGGTTTCACTGCTCTTCTCTTCCTTCACTTAAATCCCCCAAACATGAGGCTGCTAAGCTCCTAAGACAAAAATGCCATTGGAAAGAAGATTTGAGAGAGCATCAACTTGTGGAAGCTCATCATTAGTCTCAGCTGGCAGTGACATCTGTTTTGTTCATGTTTTAGGACCTTTCAGATGGACAAGTTCAAGCTAACTTTACTGAGTTGCATCAGATCTGTCATGCCAGGCCCTGATCAATAATGTCTATAAAAATGGTCCTTCTAGCACTGTATTCCGATTCCAGCGGAGGCCTAAGTGAATGCTTAGAGAAGAGTAACTATTTGCTTTGAGTGCTCTCCTGCCCTCTTCTTCAGCTCAGAGCTTCCTGGGCTGGGAATGGTTTCTGTCTGTTTATATTACTTGGTGAATTTTTCTTTACATAATTGCTAGAGGAAACTTAACTTCAACACCCATCTGCCCACAAAGGAGTACTTTGTCCCCTAATCCTGAACATCCCTTAGCTTGTTTGGCTGAATAGATATTTTTTTTAATACAAACTTTTTTGCTTTTGCCATCCTGTCATAACAAAGACTACTACATAGTCGAAAGCTAGGCAGAGCATACAAGTCCTGAGGCTGTTTATCCTGCTTCCAAGAATTGACTTGCAAAGGTAGCTGCCTGCTAACATGGCTATCAAGCAAACTCTGGGAGCAGGAGAGCTTCTGTGGAGCGCATGAAACTCTGGGAGTCTGTACAGCAGAGGTCATAGAGGCTGTTTTCCATTTCTTAACATGAAACTATATTTTAATTGGAGCTCTTGGAAGCAGAAAGATAAGCAAGGTGGTGGCTAGGCTTGGGCAGGCACATCCACATTTCCCAGCAGAAGACAAGTGGGGGCTGACATAAACTTGCAGAAAAAGCATTGCACAAAAAGTGATACTGATAACAAGGTGCTTTTCACTTAAGACATCTCAGATGTGAAGGGAAAGAAAAATGTGTGGGAAAAATTGAGTCTGGTATGGTGCAGCGAAATTCTTTAAAATAAGAACAAGAAAGAAGTCTGTCTTGATGGATGAGTTAACAAAATGTTCTTGTGTCAGATCAGTGCTGTACAGAGTTATAACATCCTGGAAGATGAAATAGTCTCATCTTTCATAATATGAGAATTGCCTCCAGAGCAATGTTGCTAACTTTGAAGGTGTACTTCGGATTTATATCCCCACCATGCAGTATGTCAGCCCAAATGATGTGAGTCTAGGCCAGTGGTGTCTGGCCCCTAGCATTACACCTTTGAAACATCTTAATTTCCTTGTACTCCTGGAGACATCTTTATCTTGCTCTCTAGGATTTGCCTGTTTCTGTGGTGACTAGCACTGATCTCTTGGCATATTGAAGGACCTGTGTGTGGCTCTGCTACTACAGGCATTTGTGTTCCTGTGTACTGCAGCCCAGTGGTTTCTCCTTTGCACTCCCCAAATGGCTTGTGGTCCTCCAGATATATTTAGTGTGTTTCCTTTCTTTCCTCCAAGACTTCCAGCTGCTCTGTTGCTTTGATCCTCTTGGCCAGTTAGGCTCCTGCCTGTAACCCCCAGGTGTAAGGAGGTTACTGCTCCTGCCCAAACACTGAAAGGGCCAGGGGGCTGCCTGACTGGGGGGAAAGGAACTGCTAAACTGTCCTTTCTTCCTTTTTCCTCTTCTGTCAAAACAGCAGCAAGTTGCAAGAAGAGTCCCCATGAGGTAAGCAAGTAGGTATTTCTTCAGAAAAGATAAGCAGAACCATGCTTGGGTTAGTGCTCCAGAGCTCTTAAGGTCTGTTTTGGTCTCAGTTAGCAGTATAGCTCACAAGTATGTGTTGGGTGTTTACTGCAGGCACAGATAGTTCTTCCCCCTCTGCCATCCTTGAGCTACTGGCTGGATTCTGAGGAAAGCTAAGAAGTCAAAGAAATTTAAAGGCATGCTTTTAAGAAGTCACTTCGGTTACTTGTTTTTCCTTACTTAATAGGAGGGAAAAAGTTTCTTCTGTTCTCCATCCTCAGTAAAATTGTTACTGGGGCAGAGTTGGAGGGAACGAAGTCTGAAGATCTGTGCTCATTTTGGACCAGAACTTTTTTGAGACTCATAGAATGTCTCTTTTGCTTTGGTACTTTGTGTCTTCTTTCTGAATGGTAGAGCAGAATTGTCATCAGAAATACTAGGTTATGGATATGTGTAACCTGATGGAAATCATAATAGGCATTTCAAGGAGCAGCCTGATTGTCTGATGTTTTTTTGAGTCAAAGTAGGGAAAATAAGTGGAGAACTTCTTCCTTTTGTCGTGTTAGACATAATTTTTCAAGCCACTCTTTTTTTCTGTGAAATACTACTTGTTTCTAGGCCCAGCAGAGTTTGAGTTGCCAATCTAGTTTACTGTTGACTAATCTCAAATGTGCTGATCCCAAGTGTCTCAAGGGTTTAGATTCTTCTTGGACTTTACTTATTTTCTAGAACTGTTTTAAAGTAGTTGGCTTTCTTAGGGGAGTTTGTACCAATTTCTGTGGGCTTCAAATACAAAACTTGTAGGCAAACATGGGACATGTGGCTGCATGCATTTTGCTGTTTGTGACAAAGTGTCTTAATGTACATTCAGTGCTCTCATAATGCTAAAACAGAAATTGTGTTTAAGTACCTCTTAGAAATAAATATTGAAGTCTCCTGGTTCCCATGTTGTCAGTTGGCTTTCTGCAAATAAAGTGTCATGTTTTTTCTTGAGGAACTGCTGTAGCTTGTGCTACTGTGATACTCCAGAACGTAAATTTAGTGATTCTGTGCTCAAAGCTGCCTCAGCTGTAAAATAGTGAAGTATCATAAGGTTATCATTCCTAGCCAATGTGAGTTTGACACAATGTCATAGTGACCTAAGGCATATGTCTAACTTCAGGTGCCTGCAGGTAGACATTAGGGCATGACTTTGTTAGCCCAAAATGACTTTGTTAGCCCAAAGTTACACTGAATAAAGTCTGCTTCCATACTATGGTCCAGTCCCTTGCATCAGATGTAGACTATGTGGTTTTAGGGAGGCTCAAACAGCTAGCTGACCTAAGAACTAACTTGTTTTGGGGGGATTGGGTTTGTCTGGTCAATCAACAGATAAGGTCAACCCTGCATCCACAGGCTCCCTATGTTCAGCAAAAGGATGGGATGGAAACGTGTATAGGGACAGAATCACTTTTCTTGTGGACAGTCTCCCATCAGGCTGCATAACTTGTAATGTAAATTGCATTTCTGCATAAAATTGCATCAACATTTTTTGATACTACTTATTCTGCTACCTGTTTTGGTCCCTTGACTGAAGAACTTTCTCGTGTTGCATAATGAACTGCAATGGGGACTTGATCTTGGCTAAAAGCAAGAATTTCAGCCCTTTGGGTGCAGTGCCTGAGTGCAAGCATCAGGGAAGGTGGTAGCTGGAGCCCTGACCCCACAAGGGTGATGTGAACTGGAAGAAAGCAAAGCTGAAATTAGAATGGTGGAGCTGAGCCCTGAAAAGTGGTGTGAACTGCTCTCATCTGGGATTTGTTACCACAGGTGCCACAAGTCTTGGTTAAGGCCTTATTAGTCTTAGGCAGTAACTTCTCCCCTGCACCTTCTTCTTTGAGGAGTCATGGAGTGGGGTTCATACAATCAACCAAAACAAGGACTGGTGTGCAGCAGAACTTTCTGCAATGGAAAACAAGTGAAGATATTTCCTAGGAGACCCTGTGAAAAGCTCTGATACGTTGTCAGTCCAATGTGCGCACTCCTGAGAGGCGCTCTGTGTCTTGGAGAAATCATATCTGGTAGAGGTTCCTGTTGCTATAGTGACAATCCTTTTAATAATGGTGAATAATTGTGCAACTGATCAGCTCATTAGTTGCTATTGCAGAGGGTCTAACTTGCCTCTGTTGCCTTGCATGTTGAAAAGCCTCAAGACTGGTGAGCAAGAACAGCCTTCTCTGTTTCTTGTAGTGCATCAAGGCAAGAACTGGTTTAGTTCTAAAATGAAGTCCTCACACATACTTACATGGCATGAAAATGAGGTAAATGTTTAGTGGAGAATTTTTGGGGCAAGTTCAATATGATGACTAATAGCTGTTAAAGTCTTCTTCGGCAGTTGCAACCAGGTCTGAGGACCACTTCCCTGCAGCATGGGTGGCCCAGAGTATTCCTTCTGAACAACTCCCTGCCCTTATTCCTCCTCTCTTCTGCCTGCTAAGGAGAAAGCAAGATAGAGTGGAGCAGGGAGGGTCTTGCCATCTAACAATGACCTCCAACATTAAAACTACAGTTGAGCCTGTGGCTCGGGGCAGCAGAGGGCTGCCGGGGCTCCTGACAAACTTGCTATAAGATGGATTAACTCTATTTTTATGCCTATCTTTACCCCATCTCCTCCAGAGCAAATTCAGGTTAGTGTACAACATTTGCATGTGGTATTATTCCCTGTGGGAAAATAGGAGTGTGACCCTAGTTTATAAACAAAAGGCTGGAGAAATCGCTGAAGTCTGCACAGTGCATTCACGGTGGTGTAAGAACTGAAACCATGTCTTCTATGGACAGCACTAGAGCAGAACTCTCTGGCCCAGAAGCTTATGCTGAACTGAATAAATAGGGTGCTGATACAAACTGAATAAAGGTGCTGACAGCCAGCTTCTGGTGTAACTTTTTTTTAAATGATTGAATTTGGAAGTCAGATGTAGAATTCAAGATCTGAAGACTTGAAACTGTGTCCTCTGTTTTACTAACACTTCTTACAGTTTTTGGGGGCTCTTGTGCCTTCCACAGGGAAGCAGCTGATGCTATAGATGAGCTTGCTTCATGAACAAATGTCTTCTAAGCAGTGAAGGATATATGAGCTGGGGAAAAACACATCATGTGAACTCAGAGGGAATCTTTCACCTGAATGGTCTAAGAATGCAGTTATTGTTTGTTACCACTGACTGAGTTACATCTTGACTTGTTTTGCAAATCAAAACTTTTCTAGCATGCATGTTTCTTTCTTTTATTTTGCATTATATTGGCCATTTTTCCTGTTGTGTCTTGGAGTACTTCTTCTAATTCCCTCCATACCCACCAAGACATGAGCTGAGCTAAGAATGTGCATACATTTTCACAAAATTTCCATACTAACAATTTGGAGAGGCCCTTACATTAAGAAAATATATGCATGGTTTGAACCAAGCTCTTGTGACTCCCTAACCTAATGTTTTGCCATTAAGAAACTGCCCCATCTCTTAGAGGCAGAATCAGGAGTTAGGTTTTTCCTGTCAAAATCACTTTTTCAACTTAGTTGACCTGCCTCAGTATATTTTGTATAGTAACTTGGTCTAGTCAAAAACCCTCTTTGCTTCTTCAAACTGGGAAGGGACTAATCAGTTGTCAGCTGCTGACATGGTTGTTTACTCCACAACTACCTCTGGAGTTGGTGGGATTTCATCTGTTTCATCTCTCTGTAAATCTAGAGTACAAAATTTGAATACAGGCCTTAGGCTTTGACTAGCAAGGAATAATTGGAAAGGGAGATTGTGGCTTCTTCTGGAGTCTTGGGGATAGCTGCAGGGGCCTATGAACTTTGCCACTTCCTACCATAGTAGAAATACTGCTGCAGGCCTTGCCTTATGATTGGGGGTTTCTGTTGTTACTTGTTAGTTATGGTTTAAGTGAGACACTTGGGATACAACTCAATGGGATTGGAGGGGAGATGAAGCATTGCTTGTATTGATTTCCTTAGAGATGACTTCTGCAAGCATCTCCTCACTTTCCTGCCTCCCCCTTTTCTCGTCTTTTTACCCCCCTTGAAAATGGAACCACATGTGAGGAGAGGCTTGCTTTTGTCTTGTGATGAGAGAATTCCATAGCAGGGAAACAAGGAAGAGTGACTCAGTAAAAGCTGAAGTGTTAAACCCATCTTGGGTAGTAGGATCAGGTGCTGAAATGAAGGAGAGAAGTTAAGGTGGAATAAGGGATGGAGCTTCCTAAATGTCAATAATAGTTAATACCTTGTCTCGGGGCACTAGACAAAACAACAGTGCATTAATTTCTCCCTCTCCCTGAGCTGGGTGGAGAGCTGCCATTTACATTGTGGGATACCTGCTGGTCTTGCATATGAGGTGTCTGTGAGGGTCTGTAGCTGCCCCTCTTTCCCAACA
>NW_010516807.1:70115-98052 GCF_000687285.1 Phaethon lepturus
GAGAGAATGAAAATGTTAATATTCTCTTCCATGCACACCTTGAGCTGCCTTCTCCAGTCAGTCATGCACACAAGTAAAAATCAGATTTTTTTTGTGTGTGTGGAAAGTGTACCTCTCTTGAATTGCTATATCCATCATAAACTGGAATAAGGCAGTGTTCTTAAAAACAACAACTTTATTTTGTAAAATGGAACAATTGAAGCATCAGATTTGAAACTTAGTCATTGTCTTTGGGCAAACTTATCAAGCTTGAAGTGAGCATCTTAATGTTTGACTAAGAAAATGGTTTTATCAAAACAAGGCATTTTGTTTCATAAATATATGGACTTCCAATGTTTTCTTTCTCAGAACTTTTGCTTTTTGATGAAGAAACTGCATTCCTCCAGTGCTTATGGTGCAGTAGGGAAATGAGAAGTAAGGAGATAGTTAGCCCTTGGGGATTGGATTCTACACAGAAAATGGATGTCTCTTTCCACTATTATTTATGATTTAAGCAGCAGACAGAAAGGGCTTTTCTTCCAGACCGACCTCACCCTGCCCCAGTTTCTTTGAGTGACTATGCAAGTCAGACCCTCAGAAAACAAGTTGTCTAGGTGATATGTGGTATAATAGATTTACAAACTTATTCAGGTCCATTGATAGTGACTTTTCTAAGGCTTTAGAATTCCCTAACAATAGGGATGGGAAAACATAATGCCAACTGTTCCCTGAGTGAAGTAAGAATTGTCCTGGTTGCGTTGTGTGCTAAAGCTAATTTCTTCCCTGATGTTAGTGGCAGGAGGGAACAGAAGAGGCTGAAACTAATGCCTTCACCATGTGCTTCAGGCTGGGAGCATTAGGAGCAGTGTAGGCTCAAGGATTGGGTCTTACTGGGTGTGCTGGTTTTGGCTGGGATACAGTTAATTTTCCTCATAGTAGCTAGCATGGGGCTGTGTTTTAGATTTATGCTAGAAACAGTGTTAATAACACAGGTGTGTTTTCATTATTGCTGAGCAGTGCTTACAGTCAGGGCCTTTTCTGCTTCTCACTCCATCAGTGAGAAAGCTGGGGGTGCACAAGAACTTGGGAGGGGGTGCATCTGGGACAGCTGACCCCAACTGACCAAAGGGATATTCCCTACCATATGGCATCATGCTCAGCATATGAAGCTGGGGGAAGAAGAAGGAAGTGGGGGGGATGTTCAGAGGGATGGTGTTTGTCTTCAAGTAACCATTATGCATTATGGAGCCCTACTTTCCTAGAGATGGCTGAACACGTGCCTGCCAATGTGAAATGGTGAGTGAATTCCTTGGTTTTTCTTTGTTTGCACCTGTGGCTTTTGTTTCACTTACTAAACTGTCTTTATCTCAAGCCACGAGTTTTCTCACTTTTACTCTTCTGATTCTCTCTTCCATATCAGTGTGAGGGGAGTAAGGAAGTGGCTGTGTGGAGCTTAGTTGTGGGCTGGGGTTAAACCATGACACTGGGCAAAAAAAATGATAGATCTTGGTGAATCTTGTTAGAGAATGAGGAGAGAAACCCAAGAATGCATGCAGATGTTTCATCAGTGTTGTGTGCTCCATGGATGGCTTACCAAGCCTTGATTTCACCAAAAGAAAGTCTAGTACTAAGTACAGATGCAGTCCATTGCTTTCATTGTACTTGGCTTTAAAATGGTGATAATCATGTGCTTCAGTCCCTTACTGAATGAAGGCCCATGAATCCAATTGCTGAGCACAAACAGGGAACAAATTCTACAATGAGACATAGTGACCGAGTAGGTGGTCTGACCGGCACTATTGCCTCTCTCGCTTCACATGTGCTGTTGGCTTGCTTGAAGGATATAGTTCTGCCACTTGGATCTGGATAGAAAAGATGTATGGACAAACTTTCCTCTGTGTAAGATGGAGGGCACATACCTAATGTGCAACTCTACTAAAAATTCTTTGCAGGGTTTTGCCATGTTGTCTCATACAGCTGCCCCCAAGTCATTCTAAGGGAAGAATTGGCATTGCAGACTGACAGTTGTACAAAGTCTGTCTGAACTTCTCTTCTTGGTTTAGCTTTACCTGAGATTTCATCTGAAGGCCTGAATTAAGGAATGTATGCAGATTCTTTCACTACCTGACCCTTTTTAAATAGAAAGGGGGAAAACACCTGAGCCATCTCTTGCTTGCAGGTAGCTGTTTGAGAGGATCTTGTAGTAACTTCAAGCTTTGCTCTTTCTGTGTGGATATGTCAGTAAAGATTGTCATAGGAGATAGAAGACCTGTAGTAGAAATTAGGAAAATCTAGATTAAAAAAATGGCTCTTGCATCCTGAGCCTGTGAATTGCCACTGAGATTGCCAGAACAGATCACTTCTGTAGCTGTCCTAGATGTCAGTGTTTGTCAAACGTCAAACTAGAATGACAGAGCAGTTTGCTCTGCTGAAGGCAGGTAATTAAATAGCACTTCTGGGTTCCTAGTGGCTGCCTCACGGAGTCTTGCAGTGATGATGCCCAAGGAAAAAATAATATTCTGAAATAAACTGGGCTGCCTCTGTTATGGTGTTCAAGGTTGTGGTGAAACAATAGTTTGAAGAAAGAGATGTTGGGTTAACAACTCCTGGTTTGTAATCCAAGAGAGCTGAGTCAAATACTGTGCTCTGCTAGTGATGTCTCATGTGTTCTTGGCTAAGGCTGTTTTTGACCCTCGAGCCCTAAAGTGGTGTGGTATAGCTGGAGTAGCCTTGAACTGGTCTTAAGTTATGTCACTCAAGTAAATAATTGAGAATGCAGCTGCAGCAGTATGGCAGTCATCCTGTGAGTGCTGTGCTTCCACAGCTGCTGTGTGGTGTCTCTTCAAAGCTGGTTTGCAGTCTCATGCTTCAGCTGTAATGCAGGCATACTGTTAGTCACTAAATTTCATCATGACAGCTTCCCCACCTGTAAATTGGGCATGGTGAGGCTTTCCTTTCTGTAGTGTCTCTAGCTCCTCAGGGCAGGGATCATTTTTCTTCAGGAGTGTGCGTATGTGTATACATATGTATGTGTAGATGATTGCACATTATGAGAACCAAAGTGCTTCTACTTCAGCAATGTGTAATGCCTCCAAAATAGGAATTAGTTTTGTTTAGGAAAAAGTGTTTGCAAAATACTTGCTCTGAAAACTGAACTAAAAAATTTCTCCTCTTTCTCTAACAGGCAGATATATTACAACTGTGTGTAATATAAGGCTTGACACAATTGGCCACTGCTGATGGAATAGGTCTTGTAAATTGTCCAGCTGAAGTACTTTTCCTTCAAAAGGTTCCCTTGTGAATTAGTGTGGTGGGGGGAATTCTTAAATGGTTAACAGTTACTGACAGATGCCAGTTAGGAGCATATGTCCTTTCTAGTATAGGAGGAAATAGCATATATTTTCTGCTCTTTAGTCACACCTTCCCATGCTACAGATATCTTCTGTAGGCTGTCACTCATCCTTTTGATATACTACAAATAACCTGACTGCCAGTCTATATCTGAGAGCTTATCAGGCTTGAGCTCAAGCTTTCTTGCTTCAGTTACAATAATTGTGCTTTACTGCTTAACCTTTCTAACAGTGTTTTAGTGTAGAGGAGAGATTGCATGGGTCAAATCATTTAGAAAAACAAGGAATTTAGCTAGGGTTTTCAAAAGTTCCAAATTGAAGATAGTCCAGTTGTGCAGATCTGAGACATAGATTTGCAGTGTTGCAAACTACAGAAACTGTGGTCAAAATGTGAAATGAGCTGGAGAAGATCATTATGCTTTCTTTGGGGTTTTTCTTTCACTGTTTTTAGAAATTACAACTAAGGATGCAAGAAACCATAAAAGCCTGTATCCAAAAGAAGACAGTGCGAACTTGGAATACCAGGGGCTATTCCAACTCTGAAAAGTTTTATGAAAGACAGTCTGGCAAAGCCTAATTGCTTTCAGCAGAGCAGGGAGCCTAACTAGCAATCATGAAATTGAACATTCATACTAAAAGCATACTATTAAATGTTGCTATTCGTTGTTCTAGCAGTAGTAATCACATAACTTCAGGGAATTTTCTGTCAAATCATTACCAATGGGACTGTAAGAGCATAACCTTTTTCACACTAGCAATGACAGAAAAAGCAATCATAACTTTCAGCAGTAGCCCATTTTAACTTTATCAGTTCAGTTTCAACTGACCTTAAAGTTAAGTGCAAGAGTTGTGCTTTCTAGAGCTTTCCCTTTTAAGTGCTAAACTTTTAAATGTTATCCGCCATCATGTTCATGCTCTTGTTACTGTGAGCAGTAGCTCAACCCAAGTTTTAGGGGTTTTATTTTCAAACTCAATACTCCTTTGCACCACAACTGAATTCTTACTATGAGGTTCATATGTACAACCCCTGTGTAAATGGGAACTGAAGTATATGGCTGCTTTGTAGCTAAGCCATAGGACTACAGTGTGGTAGATCTGTCATGGTGCATGTCCTGCTGTGCTCTCCTCTTGTAATCAGATGGACTGAATTGGTGTGCTCATGAGTTGTCTTTGCCAGGTGCATGTCATGTTCTACTTAGTCTCCCTAAGTGTTTAGGAGAAAGTTGTGTGGTGAGATTGGGAATGCATGAGTTCTGACAATTTCTGGGTGAAATGTGGCATTATTCTTGCCTTCTACGTAAGAAAATGCTATGTTATTCCAGAGGTATAGAAACCTGTGCTTGCTCAACAGTCCAGTGGATATTGGTCATCTGCTCTCCCAAGGCCAGTAAGGCCAATTCACCTGAAAGACTTGAGGCTTTTCAAGAAAGCCTGCTATTTGGAGGGTAAATCCACAAGACCTGGAAAAGTCTTGAGTGGATATCTCTGGGCTCAGATCTTAGAGCAAGTTGATTGACTTTATTTTTGCATGGAAACAAGTCAGGTAGTGCTCAGATAGGTACCTGGACAGATGCAGTGAAGGGGAATGTTTGCTGCTTCTCAGCTTTTATAACTGCCTTACGGAAAAAGAGGCTGCCTTTCTCAGCCTGGCACAACATTGACCACCCTGCGCCAGGGACCAGCCTCACCTTCTCTTACAAAGCTGTGGGTATATATCCTATAGGCATAGCACTTCACCCAGAAAGCCCCAACAGAAGTGAACTCCCCCCCGCAGAGTCTTGATTGCTTGTTTCCGCAGTAGGTGATGAATAGCTGATCCAACTCTGTTGGTCTGCACACTACTGCCAACAGTCCTGAATATAGTGTGTTGGTTGCTCTTCCTCTTGGAAGGACTGCAGCCTGGATCTTCCTTGATGTAATATTTTTGGGAGGTCTTTCAACACTTACCAGAGCTCCTATCTATAGTTTCTACCTAAAGTTTGAAAAAGCCCCTTGTGTTCCTGTGAGGTATTTTGCACAGCTTGTGACTTGGGACACTGGAGGAAAGACATGTGTTTCCCAGCAAACCAGAAACAGTTGGATGGTGGTGTTAAGTAGGATGTGAGAAAGTAAGAAAGAGGGCTAGAAAGAGTTTTAAACCCTGCCCCGCCCCCGGCCCCAAAATGACTTAGTTGGATATAAAGAATGAGGTAATTGGTGATATGCAAGGCGATGGGGAAAAGACAAAGATGACTTGTGAATAGAATCAAGTAATATTAAGAATCTGCTATTCCCTGGGAACTAAACATGTCCTTTAGATGTTCAAGACATAAAAAGCAGGAAGGGAGGAGAGTGAGAAAAGGAGTGAATTAATGTGCTATGAAGTACTGCTAATGGTTTAATCATCAGTTAAGGATATTCTAAGTTATGTCCATAGGGTCATATAGAGTAGGATGAGGTGTTTCTCTACAAAATTCCGATGTGCTTTGACTGACTCACTTGAGCAGGTCAAAGCTATTTACTTCTGTGGGATTAATGAGTTTGCTCTTCATCAGGATGAAACTGATGTGCCTTAAAGAGATGAGCAAAACAGCTGCTGCTAGCAGTACAGTGTCCTGCTATCATCAGGACAAAGATATTCAATCACGTTTAACTAAAAGTTCTTGGGGCACTTCCAAGCATGAAAAGGAATGAGGAGCCACCTTGCATGCAGAGCAGGATGTGCAGGGGGAAAAACTGGGTCACAGAACTGTGACTTGGCCACCAGGTTTATGTCTAGATTAGGATGACCTGGCTGGATAAAATCAAATAAGGAGACACAAGTGGAAGATTAGTTAGCTGATACAATGCCTACATTCCAGCTTATGTGAGGTTTCATGGGTGCACCGTTTCGAGCACTCGACTTTGTCATATCATGAGTTAAAGAAAAATGTCAGTCACTTGATTTAACTGGGTCACGAAGACAAATCTGAAGCTAATTGCTTGATACGTGGATGAGGGAGAACAGACCAACTAAGGTTTAATTAAAAATAAGTTAAGAAAAATCTAACAGGTGATGGTATCATGTAGAGGTCCTCAAGTGAACAGTCATCAGTCTGTACAGAACTTGGCTCTATTGGGAGAGGTGAATATCATAATTTCTTAAAATATATATATGTGGTGACCTTTTGATCCCTGTGAGGCAGGCTCTTGATACGCACATTTACAGCACTGGGAACTGAGCACTCTACTATCTATAACCTGAAATAGTTGAGTGTATTAGTAGATCATTTCATTCTGACTAGTATGAGGATGGGGAATTGACTTTAGAAAGTGACAATTCGCACTTGTAACTGGATTCCATATTTTGGCAGGAAAAAAAAATCACTGCTGTATTTGTCAGTGCTGACAAGTACATTGACCTGCAATAACTCAAGGAAACAAGGCGGATTGTTTTCTTGTACCCATTAGTAGCTTAGCTTTGTAAAATACATGTAAAAACTCAAATCATATAAAGGAGAGGAGAATGTTGACTTCTGCCATAATTTTTAGTAGGTCATTGGACTGACTGAGGTTTGTAGGTAATGGAGAGTGGCAAGTGTCCATTTTGGCTTTGATAGAAATTGCATCAATTGAAGTGACGGGATACCTTTAAGACATACGGTGCCTTACAAATAGGAGTATTGATAAAACACCTGAAGCATTTATTGAAGCTGTTTTTGAACCAAGATGACATGGAATTAACACACTCTTTTGGCTCACGCTCTTGGTAGAGTTAGCAGTTGAAAACTGTGTTATACAGTCATACAGAAAGAAAAGGAAATGTTGGCACTCTCATGAGTGAGGCTTTAAATTTCGGTTAAGCGTTTTACCACTACCATTTTTCATATGACACTTAAATGAGACTGTTAATGGAGTCTGGGGTACTATTTCTTCATGAGAAAGGAGATTAATTAGTCCAGTTGCATTCAAAAAGGCCTTTTAAATTATTTTGGATGGTGTGCTGCAAACCATGCTTCTGCAAATTCTTGTATGCCAGATTCTAAAGAGGCAAGAATCTGAAAATCAAGTTAACAAATCAGTACTTGTATGTTTTTGATTGTGATCAGGTGAATTTTGAGTATATCTGAGGCTCTCGGAAGTTGTTCATATAATTTGCAGAGTGCTCTGGAGTTGAGGCATTTCCCTCTCCCTGCCACATGTGCATGCTTTCCAAAGCCTTCATGTGGAATTGGTCATCTCCTCTAACACAGCCAGTACACTGTCAGAGGCCAGGCTTGTATGAATACTAAAATATCTAGTGGCAATATGAACAGTGTTTTACCCGTGTTTTGAGATGATCTGGGATGGCATTTATGCAGTGGTGGATATAGTCTTCTGAATTCTTGTGTAGTGTGCTTTAGAGACTGGGGCCTGGCCCTGAAAACCTGTACACATCCCACCTGGGTCTTCGCAGGTGTGAGCAATGTCTTGTAGGGTTAAGAGCTTGTATGATGGTATTTCAGGTAAATGACATGAAATAATACAGGGTTGGGGCTCCAGAGAAGACTTTACCAAGCTTCCAGATCAAAGCACGCTTCAGGCAAAGGTTCAAGCAAAATTCTGTGGCTGAGTCCTGTGTCCATATTACTGTACTGTGTCCTCTAAGATTAGCATCTTCTGCTGGAAATAGCAAAATATAACCTGCTTGAATACTTAGGGATTTTTTTCTTGACAGTGACAGTCTGAAACTAGTGGAAGTCTTCATATTGCGGTTGATTTGGGTGAAAAGGTTTGTGATTAATTCTATATTCATTTAATTGCCTTATAGAAAGGTTGTAAAGAAGCTGAAAGCATCTTCACTGGTTATGATTTAGAGCATAAGGATGCCTCTGTATAGAAACTTGTATTATGCAAAACACTTCGGGCAATACTAAATATTTGCATTCCTATAGTTTTCTGTTTGCAAAACTTTGTCAGTGCCTGGTTAACTGTCCTCTTCACTGGTGCAAACCCCATCGGAAATCAACTTTAAAAACAAAAATCGACAAAACCTTTTTTTAAAGGATGTTTGTATAAATAAGATGTTGCCTGAGCTGTTGTGGTGATAATTCCTTTGGGAAATTATCTATGCTATAATGATTGTGACAAGATGTACATAAAAGGAGCTGGACAACAACTTGATGCAGAAATGGACTCCTGCTTTGCTGCGCAGCACAGGGAGTCTCTCCTTTGGGAAGAAAGGACTTACCCTGATCTGTAAATGAATAATAATAAATGGAGCAGAATGATGGGGGTTTTTTTTAATAAAGATAACTTTATGATGGGGTCTGACAGGTCCTTTGCCTCCAGGAATCTGACTCTAGTTCATCAGTAATATTTAAGGAGTGTTGAATTTTGGATGTCCAGCACTACCATCCTGGAGCTGTTTATTGTTGGGACTGCAATAAAAGTAACAGGACTAAACCAGGATGTTCTAACTCTTGTTGGAGCAGAGTTATGCAGGAATAGGACCCTCTGATTAACTTTCAGTTGCTCTACTTCCCAGCAAAGGACAGCTAGTTTCTTGAACTGACACCCTGAAACTGTACTACCTGTACAGCTGATTTCCCTGGCAAGAGTGAAATGATGAGCAAATTATGCCTCTTGCAGGGTCTGTCACAGCAGGTATGTCAGGGTGGAAATGTAGTGTACTCCAACAAATCCAGCTGAGGTACCAACTCCTAAATGGCTGTTACAGGTTGGCCTGTGTTAGACCTGCCTTGCAGTAGCTCCTATGGCACTGAGGGACAAGGATGCCGTTGGAATTGTGCCAGAAGTTGTTAATCTGAGGACTAAACCTTGCAAGTATCCTGTTTGTCTGTAACTTGATCTTCATTAAATTGTGATTACTTTAAAAAAAAAAAAACAAAACCAAAACTCCTTGCAAAAATATAAACGGTAGCTTTGTATGATGTTTAGGAACAACTCTTTTTTTTTTTTCCTGCCTGGGGTTTAGTTGTGAAATTTTTGTGTTCCTTTTTTCTAAAAAAAGTTCTTGATTATTAGGATGGAAAAATGAGAAACCAAACACAAAACATATGCTGCTGATACTGCAAGGGGTAAGCTGAATTTATTTAAATGTCATGGAGCCTCTTTCTTTGAGCTGCAAAGTATTTGAGCAAACAGATCACTCAGTTCAACAAACCTGTGCTCATGTGATACTCTGGCTAACACAAAGGAGGCTTTATAAAGGTCACACACATCAGTCCATCTGTGTAAGGCTCTGCATATTCTGTCTTCTCTGAGGTTGCCCTTCCCACACTAAACACTTTTGAAGTGTTTAAAACCCATTGTGACTTGGAGTGTTAGCAACTAGAGGTAACTAACCCTTCCCTTCCTTGTGACGCTCTTGCAGCCCATAACCAGAACTGCTGTGCTTGGTATCCTTTGGGGAAATGAGTTGTCATCCTCTTGTCTGAAGAGGTCTGTCCTTTTTTTGATGCTTTACAGCCTATGCTTTCAGAAATGTTGCTTTAGCTGATGCAGTTCAGCTTTGTTCATACAACTCTGCTTCAAGTTTTTATCTTCTGAATATTGCTACAATTTTTCTCTTTTTTTGGAATTGACAAATTTTCATCTTGTTTAAATGCTTCATTTGGAAGCTTTGTCATGTGGCAATGGCACACTTCTGTAGCTTTATGGATGAGAAATGCAGTGGAGAAGAGAACCATGGGGAAAAAGCCAACAACCACCCCAAATAAAAACATAGTCATTATCCCATAATCATTACTGTACTCCCATTCTTCAGCCAAACAGTGATTTCTCTTGTGTTCCAGAGCTGCAGGAAACTAAGCTTTCATTAGCTTCTTTTGTTTTGGACTTCCTTTTGAGATAACAAAGCAATTTCTAATTAGTATCTTTATACTATAGCCAAACATAGGTCTATGGGATGCTTTCAGCTATCAGGACTATTAATCCACAAAAACTGCTATTTGGAGGGGGGTATATTTTCCCTGAATTGCCTGAAAGCAGAAAGCTGCTCTGAACCTAATCCAGTTCTTGTAGCTGGTGGAGTTTAATCCTTACGTGTTCCACTTCTCTCCATGGCCACTGTCCTCTAGTGGAGAACGGGATTACCACTTCCCTTGTATTTTATCTCTAAAGTGCAATCCAGTTCCCTTTCTGCAGTAGGGTAGTACTCAAAAAAGCTCCAGTAACTCTTCCTGCAGCAATCTTTTTCAGTTCTGAAGTGATAACCTTTCCTTCCAGTGAAATTCTGGCCTCTGATAAAACCTTTTTAGCTTAGCCCTGTGCTTCTGTTTCCCAGTGTATGATTGCTGGTATGATAGTTGTCCTGATTTAAACAAAAAATGGCCAATGCTCTCAACTTGTAGCTTTTGGCTGGGATGCTTCTACTTGAGGATGTATGTATAAGCAACTCTTGCCTTTGTTACAAGAACATGCAAGCTGATTCAATCTTTCCTTGACTAGATCAAGTTTGATTTTTTTTTTTGTCTGCTGTTTCTTAACTACCACATATTTTAAAGTGGGGAAAAATGCAGGGTTCCTGGTAACTTAAACTGAGAAATTGCTCTGCTTATCTCATACTGATCTCTTGTTCTGAGTAGAGAAAGCTTTTTCCTGCCTCTTATGTGTGGAAATAAGAGTATGAAAATCCAGGTACTTGATGTCAATTATAGTGATACTATTTAAATGCAAATTTTGTTTTGGCCAGGCTGATCTAATAAGATGAATAGAGGGCATTTATGTAAATAAGCATATTGTAATAAGACAATGAAGTATTTGTAATTTTGGTTGTTAGCATTTTCCTCTTTCCCAGAGGATGAGTTGGCTAGGTTTTTAGGAACACAGGGAGGGATGGGAGTGGCACTTGACATTCAGTGTTGTGGGATAAAATTGTATAGAGCCCTAGGCTGCAGACTGAAACAGATCAGGTTCATTAGATGCCCAACAAAAGAGAGGACTGGCAGTTTTTCATTAGCAGCATGCTAATAGGAAACTGTAGGGAACTAATCTAATTTCAACCTTTGAGAGATGATTTTTAGAGTATGATAACCTTTCATTTTTTAGTGTTTTTGCCCTTTCTGGTTTTGGATATTTATTGGTAGTACACCCACTAACCTTGTCATAGGGATGAAATAATTCTTACACACTTTGTGTATAGGAAGCAACTTATTTTTTGTACTGGTAGCTAAAATTAGTTAAAATGTAACACTAATGGAAATATCAAGAAACTTCAAATGTTGACATCTATCTTATCTAGACATAGAGCCTAAGATAGGCTCCCTCTATAGTCAGTGGAAGATAGGTAACACCTCAGGAAAGACTTAGAGTGGAACAAATTGCTCTCTAGAGATGTTTTTCTATTTCCACAGGTTATGGAAAGAATCTCAATGAGTTGTTTAGACACTGTTCAAATTAATCTAGGAAAATGAATTGCATCCTAGAGGACTGAATAGTATTTCTTGCTGCTGTAGAAGTCAACGTGCACTGAGTTGGGTTACATAGTAGAACTGAATCCCCTGAAAGCCTATGGTGGAATTCCCTTTGAAATGAATAACTAGGGACCTGTTAAGCAGAAATAAGGTAATTTTATCCTTTATATCACGAAGAGATGCTGGACCTCACTCAAATCAAGGCAGTTGGTTAACAGGCTGTTGGTATCTTATACTAGATTTAAACCACATTGAAAGGAGTGACCAACATTATCTTACTGTTACCCCAAGGTACACCACATGATTCAATATGTATTGCTTTTTAAGTTAGCACTCAGCTTTTTTTCCAAAAACATCAATTTGTTCATTAGATCCCTAAAAATATATTGCAGTGCACTGAGAAAAAATGTAATTGTAATTGCTACTTAGAATCAGTTGTGGCTTGTTTTATCATATTTCTTTGCAAATATTTGAGGTCTGGGATGTCCCTACTCTGAAATGCAATGCTCCTAGAAATTAGGAATTGGCCTGAATTCTTATATCAAAGATAACTTCTGACATTGCAGACTGGACATATCCTATAAAAATCTGCAAAAGATATTGCCAACAGGTCCAACGTTAAAAATTTGAGTGGTAGAACTACAATACGGTTGATCTAAAACATTTGGGAATAGTAACTAATACTTAACAAGAACACTTAAAGTATAGAGACATAGACTTCTGGTTTTTTAATGACACTTAGGGTTTGTTATGAGATTCCCCTCAATCCTGAAAGCAGGACATCTGCTTTCTATTTTATAAGAAATACTGAGATTTCTAGATAGTTGCTGAGCCATGTTCATCTTGTGTAGCAGACGCTCCAGGTAGGAGTATGGCCTCGGTTCCTCTGGAGGTGGTTTGTGTGTAGTCTGCAGTCTGAATGCTTTCAGTGAGCTTTCCATCTCAATCTTCTTGCATGGAGAGCTGTGGCTATCTAGAATCTCGATTTACGCACAGCAGTGAGGTATTGCAAAGTAGAGGTGTGAGTCCAGATCCCGATAGCTGTCTCAGTGACCTAATGGCAGTGTCACGTTCCTGTCTCTGGTTTAGCAGTGCCACTGGATAATATATCAAGCTGAGGATACTATTGCACTCTAAGTCTCTGGCCATATTAATACACCATACTGCACTTGTAATGATTGAAGAATAACTGGTAAAGATTAGATTCCTTTTTCTTAATAATGTACAATTGCTGTTAGACCATTGAAACAGTAAGGTAGGACTTAACTTTCCTATATTGACCATGTGTACATGATGAAATTGTCTCTCGGCCTACATACCTTATAGGAAAAGTTGTTTTTTACTTTTTATCTTAGGACTGTTATGTTTTAGAGTAACTGCTGCATATCATACAGATTCTTTAAGACCACCTTGCTCAATTCTTAGCTGAAATCAGGCTTCAGGAATGATATCTGGAGGCATAAGACAATGTGCTGGATTAAAAATGTCCATTCATTTTAGGAACTAATGGATTTGATGCAACCATTGTTGCTAGGTTTGGATGTGCTATGTGGCCATGCCAGCATGTAAAACTTGTTGCCTGTCTCATCTGCTTAGCAGGCAAAAGCCTCTTTTTTAAGAAAGCTGTGCTTAATGAGAACATAATTTTTTTTTCTTTTTAACGCCTTAAAAAAAAATTGTACCAGAACCAAATAAGCTTTAAAATTCTGAATCTTTCTATTACTTTTTTCTGAACAAGGCTGGCTGACAGAACTTGCTGGAGAAGTAAAAAGTAAATGTTCCCATAACTTAGTTATAAAAGCATGTGGACAGTTCAGTAGAGTGACAAAAGGCAAGTAGTTTCTTTTAAATTATGTAGAGATTTAGAGTAATTGTTATGCAGTCCTATTGTGTTACATTCTATCTGAATTTTCTGCAAGGGTATGCTGAACAAATAACTTGCAGAAAATAATCCATCTGGTAGTCTTGGCTCTCTACTTCTGTTCCTGGAACATCTACAGCTAATTACCAGAACTGTGCCATGAATGTTTATGGATAATTGAGAGTCTCTGTAATAGACACAGGAGTATTCTAGTTCTGTCATCTTGTTGATATTTGAAACATGCCCAGTAAGTCTTGATTGTGTAAAAGCCTGTGGAATAAGTATGTCAGGAAGATGACTGTGCCCCCCTCTCAGAACCAATGGATATAAAGGAACCGTAAGTGCTTTGAGGAAACCTTTTTCTGACTTTCACTAGCTGCTTCTCCCAGGTAATCCAAAGAATGGAATCATCCCTCAGATTAATGGCAGTGTTCTTACTGCACCAAATCTGATCTTATGATCACAAGTTTCTGGGTCTTAACAAAGGAATGTAGAAGGATTTTGTAAAATTAGATTATTTTTTAACAGTTCAATTAACATGAGTACTCAGGAGCATGGTCATGATAATCAATAGTGAAGTAAAGAAAGCATTTGGTAACTCAGCCTTTTCCACACCCTGTATCAACAGGTTCCCCTGCCCCATTCAGCAGTGGGACCAAATTTAAGTCTTCATTTTGCTATGTATAGAAACACTTCCTTGCTTATATGCAAATGTTTGAAGTAACAATGTTTAAGACCAGTTTTCAGTGTTCTCTCATTCCTGTCACCCCAAGCCCTTTACTTGCCAGCCCTGTCCATCACTTCCTCACAGGGCTGCTAGTAACTCTCTTCCATCTCCATAGCTCCCACTTTAAAGCCTAAAGAACTACTAACGTGGAGGCTTTTTGCTCCTTGCAACAGTTATATTTGAATTTTGGTGTGGGTGAAACTAGATAAAAGTGCAGATGCAGTACTTCCTTGATGTAAATGATGCTTATAGCCATACCAAGAATCCTTTGATATATGTAGGAGGTAGTCAGTTCATCTGGAAGAATTTGAGGAAAACCAAGATTTTGATCATCAAGTGAAAGGAAGAAGTTTCAAGCATTTGGAGATCCCCTAGGATGAGGGCTCTCTGCACTTAAGCAAACCCCTACTACTGCTTGCTTCTTTCACTCATTTGTCCACTACTAATCTTAATGGAGCGCACACAATTTTTCTATTCCCGTACATGAGGGTGATGCCCCTGATCAGTCAATTCCAAGATGCAATAGAACAGGTTTTTGTAGGATAGGTAGATCCAGGTTTAATTTGTAACTTCAATTATGTTTCTAGGTTCTGAACTTGCTAGAAATTTTTAGTACTTGTTATACTTCTTTCCATCACAGACTATTTCCTAGAAAGTGTTATCTAGCTGTTTATGGAAAACCGTGAATGTAACTTTAGAAGCTTTTGATCCACCATTAGGGGAAGTCCCTGGGCCCAAGTTATAAAGTCTGTTTCTTGTATGACCTCACCTAGAATTTATCCTTAAGAGTGGAGAATAAGCAAGAATAAACAAGAATTGAAGTCTTAATTTCATACTGTTTCACTCCCTCCCAGTGGTGGTAACTGTACATTAAGGACATTTTGTGACAAAGTCTGTAGAGATATGTAATACTTGTATCAGTTTGACTAACAAGTTGAAGAGGCAAGCCTATCTTCAAGGCTCTCCTTAAAGAAAGATTACTCAAGTTTTAAAGATATGATTTACCTAGGGTAAAGAAGTAATATTGAAAACATACCTGGAAACAAGCAGGGCAGACAAAGCAGTGTAACTTAAAAGGCTTAAGGAACTGGTGGAAGGATCCAAGTTGGGAGTTGTGATGGAACTGCTGAGCAGGACTGTTTGCTTATAATGTTGTTGTCTTTCCTATCTGTGGTGAAGCGGCTTCTACCAACAGAAGGTAGAAGGTATAAAGGCTTGTCTATATCTACTAAAGTGTTACAGCTATCAAAAGAATATTGGCTACAATAAAAAATTCCTCTCCAGTTGGAAGCTGTGTGAAGCCAAGGCTTAAAACAGAGCCTTACCTTCCCATAGGGTCTTAATGAGGTGGGCATAAATTTAAAACACTGTGCAAGTGGAGGAACTGTGGAGTTGCCAGCCCTCCTGAAGATCATGCCAATAAAAGGATAGAATAAACCAGCAAGACTATTTCTCTGCAGCTGGGACTTCTCTGTCATAATTTCTGTATTTACTCAGCTACAATTTTGTTCTATCATAGTTTAGTTGACTTGTTAGTTCTTATTTCTTTTTCTGACTCTTCTTACTATGCAGTTTTGAATCATGTATGCCCCATTGCTCTTATTTTATTGACAGTGATAAGTCTACTAGAATGGGGAGGAAGAAGTATTTTTAATATTATTGGGCCTGTAATGTACACTTTGAGGTACTGGAAATTGATCATCACACTTTTTTGGACAAGTTTTGGCAGAAAAATTCATTCTTTTGTTGTAAGGAGTAATTGTAATCAATCCAGGAGAGGCAAAGGACTCTTAAGAGCATGATGCTTCAGTGGAGGCCAAACTGGTATAAGTGTCTTGGAAAAAGACACATATGTATTGAGATATTGAAAGTAGAATAAATGACAGCTAACTAGTCAGAAATCTGTAGCATGTCAGAAAGCATAGTTCCTTAATGATTCAAAACCAATTGGTTTTAAAAGTATCTCTACCAATGGTCTTGCAGCAACTACCATCTGCCCAGCTGGTAGGACTAATACTAAGGACTGCCTAGAGCGGAACCGGCTAATTTAGTTCAAACCACTGTCGGCAGTGTTAGTCAGCTTGTTGTAATAACAAGGGCTAGGAAAACTTTTAATGAGCATCAATGTGGTGTAAATGGGAGGGAGGGATGATCTACAGATGGTAACAAATGCATGGTAATGGTAGACTGCCAAATTGCTTCTCTGGCGCTAGTGAGATGATGCCCATATGTTTCCTCTGCAGCCTGGCCCAAATGCTAGCCTGCTGCTTCCCACTCTGGATCCAGGTCTGTTGGAGTTAGGCTAGGGTTCCCTGCATTGATGTGCTCCCCTCTCCCATGTGGGGCTTTCACTACACATTTTCATTGTATTCTAATAGTAAGCTAAGGGCTATGTTGCCACACTTTTTGTGGTGTGTTTGTTTTCCCTCTGGCCACACGTGTCCTGCTCTGCTGTTAACTGTTACTGTCAGTCTTTGGAACACATTGTGTAGAAGCTGGCATAAATAGCAATGGGAAGAAACGCAGTGAATCTACATCTTATGTCACAAGTAGGTGCGTAACTACCCTCTTCGGTTTGAGTATCACCAAAGCTAAATAGGACCGCTCCTCTGGAAGTCATGCCTGGGTGGCTGCTTTAGGGGTGAGACATCTGTGTCTAGAGAGCCTGGCACGTGTATCCCTGAGTGGAGAGGGTGCACCCAGTTCTGACTACAGTTCTTTTTTAGCACTGCTTTTGCCAGCTGCTACTATTTAGCATCTACTCCAATGCTATGTACACTTAAGACTTAAAAAAAAAAACAAAAACCAAACTTGGTCTAGGCTGTGTTATCCTTCACAATTACTTCAGTTGTAAGGAAATTACCTGAGTTTAGTGGAAAGCTACTGCTTCCTGATTTTTTTATGTAAGTGTTCTTGGTGAGATGTTCATACTCACTCATGTTCATATCAAATTGCTGGGGTGGGAGTTAAGTCCATGTTAAACCTCTGTTGAATCACCAGAGTTCACTGGTGGGGAATCTTGGTAGAGAAACCAGTTCATTGTTGAATTGGTTCCAAATGTGAAAGCTTTATATATGCAGTTTCAACAAAGTCTCTGAGATTATTAAGATTTTTAGGAAGGCCTGCTTATTTAGGAGATGGTAGTAGGTGTTTCTCCTAGGAGTTGTGTAGTCTTCTACAATTGTGAATCTGTTTGCTTCATGGCAATAACTTTCTACGCTAAACTATGTGATGGGCTAGAGATGGTGACATGGATCAGGAATGGAGAGCAACACTAGGTTAGTCCTTTTCACTCGGGTTTTTTAGGAAGTGAATGGTAACAGATCTAATCAGTTTTCTGCCCCCCCATCCCCCCCCAACCTGGAAACAGCTCTGAAATGTTTGTTATCAGGATTGGTCTAGAGAAATGTTGCTCTTGTGCATCATGAGCTTGCAGTGGCAGAAAAGTAAGTTTTATCAAACAAAACCGGAGAAGTTGGAGAACACTAAAGGCCTCATAAAACTCGTGAGAGTACATAACATTAGGATCATTGACTTTGGTTTCAGTGCTGGTATTAGAGCTCTGAAGTGGAAGATGCTCAGGCTTAGTGAAAGCTCTAAGAGTTTTCTTCATCCTCTCTAGGCTTGAAAGCTTTTGCACCTCTGACCATGAGCTTGAGTTCTGAATTCCATCAGTAGTCTCCAGAAGGTGTGATGCATGGGACTTTCTAGATGTGTTTGAAGCCGGAAAGTTTCAACTTCTACTCCTGCTGTAGCTTTCTAGGCAAGCAGATGAAGTGTGTTCTGCCTCATCCTATTACTCGGAGCTGTTGGCACATGCTGCATTTCTTGGTCAATGTGATAAAGCTGCTGTACAGTGTTTTCTAGAAGATGTTGAGCTGTTGAGTCCTTGTTATGCTAAAGTGTGTGTCACCTCAACTCTATCACTCTAAGGGACTCTAACCCTAGAGCATCTGTGTCCTAATATTGCTGTAAAGACTAGCTGTAGTCCTTGCTGAATTATTAAAACAGATGCCTGATCCTGGAGCCTAGTCTTCTCTCATATAAGGCAGCTTTAGAGAAGATGGCAAGACTGTAGTTTTAACTGTGGTAAGAAGAGAACAGATACATAAAGGAAAACAGAGGTATTCTTGGAAGCAAAATACTAGGTACTGATCTAGGATACCTGGATTCAGTTTCTAGTTCCTGCAACTTATAACCACTCCATCAATTTTGTGGTGGTTGTTGCAATATGGTGCGTTTTCTGGAGCTGTGATGTCTTTTTACTGCAGCCTCAAAATACAAGGAATGAATTTGTGGTTGTCTCAGTAGTAGATGCAAGAAATTAATAACAAAGCCAAAACTATTGTGTCCTTTTTCCTCTGTGCAGGAAGGAAATAATTGAAATGTTTGGTCTGAAGGTGAAACTAGACTTGGCAGAAACACCAAGAGTTCAAGAGCAAGCAATGTGATTTTGCAGAAAGGAGCCCTTTACAAGTTAATCCAACTCAGCTTGCATGCTGATATTTTAATGCTACTCTTTTATGCATCTAGTGAAAACAGGAATTACTCCAGTGCTCCTTCAGCTGAAAGCTGCAGACAACACTTGCACTAGTCTCTATTTGAAGTGACTTCTTATGTCAAAAAGTCCCAAGTTAGTAATATTTTGTTCAGTGTTTCCTCCCTGAAGTGTCATTGTTTAGTGTATAAAAATGAAAAGAAGGTGAAAACAAACACCATGTCTTTGTTTGCCAACACTGTATCTCTGCAACTTACGCTTTACAGGTTGCTTGTTTATCAGAATAAGGCATAACTTTTTGACGGTAATGATTTGAACAACTTTCTTGGGAAAATCAGAAAGCTAAAAAGTGAGATTTTTATGACTACACAGCTGAAAACTGCAAATTTTCCCATGAAAATAGCTATCAATACATACCTGTAATCTTAGTAACAAAATGCCTTTAGAATTCAAACTATGGTGATATGGACATAATTAATTCCAAGATGGATTTTCTTTCTTCTAGCATATGTTCCAGAATATGGGCTTTCTAGATGCAGAAATTTTGGTGAGGATCTTTATCAACTCTTCCAATTCTGTTTACTTTGGCTTATGTGAGTTAGAATGACTCTACTACAGGTGTGTGTTTGCAGGCTTTTGATCTCACTTGTCACAAAAGGTCTAAGAATATGATGCTGTCATCTTGAGATGCAAAGATGTTCCAAAGCGCGAGATACCTGGAAGTGTTCACTGTTTCAGCAAGTGCAAAAACATTTTAATCCATTTAGTGGAACACATCCGACCTGTTGAAGGTTGGGATGAGGATGTTAATGAGTGGTTGCTCCTGAAGTTTGTACAGATACTAGAGATTTGGTCACAGTGTCAAAATGCTCCTCATATTTTATTAAGGGACAGTTCTGACAGCAAACAACTTGTGCAAGCCACAGAAAAACAAATTCTTGAAAATCATGAGGGATTACTTCTGCGAGGAACATACTGGCACAAAACCCCACAGAGGTTATGCCTCACAAGAAGGTATTTACTGAGGGATTGCTGTGCCTCCTAGGGCCATGCTGTTTGTACTGATGCTGTGGCTGCTAAATAGGAATTGTGACCAGCAAGATGAGGTGATATGAAACTAATAGTAAGAATATACCAATTGTTTGCTGCCTTCATGTGAGTGTAGCAAACACTTCTAGTAAGGGCATTTAACTTTAGTGGTAGTGCTGTTGGGTAGCTGTAGTAAAATTACCACTTTGTTCAGAGCTCCCTCAATCTTCTGGTACATCTAAAAGTAAGCACATAGCAAAAATATATTGCAGTTCTGTCTGGGTACAAGAACAGTGTTTCTAATGTATTAGATCGTTAATGGGCTCTATCAGGATTGTGGGGATAGTAATGCACAGAACTGAGCTTGCATATTAGTTGAACTCGGACTCCAATAAAGATACCCTTGAGTAGATTTCTATGGCATGATTAAATGTTAAGAAGCAAAATTCTAGGCAAGCATGTCCTCACTTCAGACCTTATTTAGAAGCCAATGGTATACTCACAGGTCAGTGCAACTCATTAAATACTCTTATTGGTCTAATAATTACTTGTTTAAGAAATGAGCTCACTTAACACATTTAAGTTCTGCTCTTTAATAGTTACCTTGTTCTTTTGTCGTTGTTTTGTCACGTATAGTATGCTCTCTTCAGAGCAGGCTGTATCATTTGTGTTTACAGTATTGAGTGACAGGTCTCCTTTCTCTGAGCAGCCCACTCTATTGCCTCTGCCAGTGAAAATAGTAAAGATGGTAAAGAAAGTTGTATTCTCCATGATATAAGATGCATTTATTAGTTTGAAAATAAGTACTTCTCAATTATCTCTTATTTGTGGGATTAATTAAATATTATCTTCAAGTGAGTAAATGTGCCTGACTTACACAAGTTCTGGTTGTAGATTGGGGTCTGCAAGCCTGACTGTAAATCCTGCATCATTTCACTGAAACTAAAACTGACAGTTGTTGGCCTACATTTGGTATGTTAGTATTGCTTATAGAAAAGCATACTATAATACTCCCAGGGATGAGCTGAAATCTTGTGTGTTACTTCTGTAGTGTTCTAAACTACTTCCAATGCTTTCAGAATTGCCAAGAAAGGAAATATTAGAGGAAACAAAGCCTCCTGACCTAGCAAACCAAAGACAGCATCCATGACCAGCTGGATCACATTCTCTCCACATTATTTGTTTTACTGGTTGTCCAATAAAGGTCTTGCAGGCCTTCTATTAGTGCTTCCAGACCCAGGGAACTTGCACAGAAGTGTGTTGCACACTGCAGGCAATACAGCAGTGTTCAGCCTGGAGACTACTAGCAATGAAGCTTTGATATGTGCCATAGGAAGAATGCATGGAAAGATGAAAGACTGCCCAGGATCAGTCACCCTCATGTTTAATGGAGTGCTGTTGTGAAGTGCTTTGCTTGTGTGTGTCTTGCTGAGAAGCACCAGTAACAGCAGGCCAGATCACCTGCTTGTGGGAGACCCTCATGAGAAGGTGTTAGTGTAAAATCTTCTTCCGGATTGGATTTTTTCACAGCAACCAGGAAGGGTAAAAGGCATGACAGCCTTGTGCTGCTTACAGTGATCTCAAGTGGACAACTTGTGTCATTTTCTAGCTGTGTCTTTGTGTTCAGGCCACTGTGCAATAGTGATCTGCATGCTTGGATCCTTCCCTTATGTCAAGATAAGGGACCAACTCTCACACTGCAGGTAGAAGTCAGTGCATTTCTCTCATTGCTTGTGATCTATTGTAAGCTAATGTTGTGTCAGATGCCTGCAAACTTATTGCAGAGGACTGTTCTAAGATTAATAGAAGATGTAAAACATGGACTCGGATCTTACTAGAAAGTGGCAGTTCTGTTTTGGTGAACTGAGGTTTTGCCATGTACATTTGCTGTGCAATGAACCCCAAATCTTCTGAATTCTTCATCTTCTAAGATCTTAACAAGGGAAAAAATGCTGGGAACCATTAAGCATTTATCAAGGGGGAGAGAGAGAGTTCAGTAGCCAGCAGAAGCCTGATAACTTGAGCAACAATCCTATTTACCACAGCTGTTTGAACTGCAGATTGATGAGAGCTAATTAGAGTTTTAAGCAGAACATCTGTGGGCTGTGAAATGAGTCTGGAGTATATGGCTTCCTAATGAAGCTGTGGGGTCCATCATGGACAAAGGAAAGCAACTCCTCAGCAGACAGCAATTTGCTGGTTCATGGACTCTGTAAATGGTTGCTCATCTACTTTCCTGCTGCCACAGTTAATTTTGCTCAGGTGCATGTGCCTCAAGTCAGTAGTGTTAACTTTAGATTTACTACCTCTGTTTCAGTTACAAGCATTGCTCTGCTGCTTCAGTCTGAGCCTTGCACCTGGGATTTTATTGCGTATGTATCATAACAGATCAACTTCTACCTGTTCTCATCTGACAAGACTCGCTATATATGTGTTGGGGAGGATGCTCCCCTGAGCAAAGAGTGCAGGTGAGCAGCTCCCACCTGAAGCTTTGAGCTGTGTGATACTTGCTGCATGCAATAACTTTCCCTGCATTAAGTAGAAACTGATTTAGTGAGACCCAACTGCAATGGTATTGATAATGTGGTCTTCATAGGCTGCTCTCTAAGGTACTGCAAAAGAGCTGGTTTATGGTGGGACCTTCAAGTTTTGGGATGGTCTAAATAAATGGTAGAGCCTTGGTGGCTGTTGGAGCATCCCAACAGCTGTCAGTACTTGATTTACAAATTTTTGAGACATTATGGGGGATGTTGTATCAAACACTTGGTCATTCAGATCAAACACTCTCCTCCAAATAGTAATTGAGAAATGATGGTTTAAACTGTTACCTTTTAGATCAGCGATTCACCAGCTTGGTACATGTGCTAAGAGTGATCAGCCTGTGAAGGTAAAAGGCATGCAGCACCCAGGTGCTGTCTGAGCAGTCAGCAGCTGTATTTGCTGCTAATGGCTGGACTAGATATAAGTGGTTTGGGAAGCCTAGTTATAGACTTACTAGGCATGTAATTGCTGTTATGCCTACTTCACTTATCCAAAATTTTTCCAGTGAAGCATGTGTATCTCTACATACCTGAAGCAGTGTTATCACTAGAGGCTCTGACCTTTCCACTGAAAGTGGAATGCCTGAAATGAAGGTAAGTAATGTCTTTTAAGGACAGGAGATACCAACACCTCTGAGTTGAGGTTCTCTGTCTGCCCAACAGGTTAGGGAGCTGGGTATAGATTAAAATGGAAACAGGACACAAGATAATGGGATTCAAAATCTGTATTGGATGCTCCTCTGAAACTTCCTGACCTACAGCCTATAGGAATTCCTGCTCCTTTAAGGGGGTGTTGCCTCATGCTGTTCCTGGAATTGCTGCTTTCTTCCTGGCTGAGGTCAGGCATTGGAACAGGCTGCCCAGGGAGGTGGTGGAGTCACCATCTCTGGAAGTGTTCAAAAAATGTGTGGATGTAGTGCTTCAGGACATGGTTTAGGGGACATGGTGGCGCTGGATTAATGGTTGGACTTGATGATCTTGAAGGTCCTTTCCAACCTAGTGATTCTGTGAGGTTTTTTGGTGTCACTGTATATCTAGTATGTTATGAAAGATGATTTTTAGAGTAGAGTGTTCCCTAACAGGGACACCTTTGAAAGCACTGGAGTATGTTTTTATACCTGTCCTTGCTCTTAAGTTTCTTTCAGTACAGAATTGTGGTTGGGGTTTTCTGGGGGCTGGGGGTATGTCCCAAGAAGGTGAAAGAACACCTTCTCCTCCTTCAAATATAACAGATATTAATTGCATGATGTAATTTGCTAGTGGGAAGTGTTCCTTTTAATAGAGGTAATGAAACAACCTATAGAGAGCAGAGTAGGCATCTGCTTGACTGGAATTGGCTTGGCTTTCTATTTCTGAGTGGTAGAACACTTAAACTGTTGTTCTCAACTCATGTAAGAAATTGTTTTGTGATTGCATTGCATTGAGCTACTAACCAAAGCCCAACTGAAAAGTTAACGTGTCACTTTGTAGATTTAATAGTGGATTGAGCCCAATACTTAGACTGGGCTGTGCCAGAAGATACCTTCCCTGCTGGCAGCACACAGCTGTGTCTGTCTGAGAAATCAATTTTCTCCTAGGATCCCACTGGCATCACAGGCTCTGCCAATGCCAAGAGTTTTGACTTTTGAACCCTGTGGTGCCTCTTGTGGGATCAGGGCTTGAACCTGAGCTTTGCTTTCACTAGTCAGAGCAATTCACTGGGTGAGCAACACTTATCTGCAAAATGCTGGAGCATTTATCTCTTCAGTTTAATTGTGATAGGAATGCTGTCCAGGAAAAAGGAAAACACTGAATGGCTCTTATGTTCAGTACATTATTTAATCAACATCATAGTATTAAAAACATTCTAGCTTTCTTCTGTGTTTCTGCTCATTAGCTTTCTGACTCTTCAAAACTCATCAGATGATACAGCTTTGTCTCCCCTGCCCTGCATCTTGATTTCTCTCTTTGGTAATAGCCTCATGCCTCAATGCCTTAATTGATTCATCACGCAATGTCTTACTAAGTATATGTTTTACTACGTATCATAGGCTACTTGCTGATCTGCATGAGCTAGTACTTCTGCAGTAGCTGTCGCAAAACATATTTTGGAATCTAAAGGTATACCAACTGTAAATGTATGAAATTTATAGTGGGGTGACTTTCAGTACCAGAAAGTCAAACACAGGTAAGTAGAACCAATATTGTACTTGGTCGTGATAAACATGTTTTCCTAGCCTCCTTAGAAAAGCTGAAAAATCAATTACTTCTAAGCTTACCTGCTTTTTATAGAAAAGCCCAGTAGGAGTTGGTGAAATATGTTAATTTATAACAGGTTTCACGCTGTCATGTAAAATTTAAGACAGTCTTCTGTCAACACTGAAAATCTCTGGGATATAAGTATTCCTCCAATTCTATTTGGCAGTTTAAGGAAAAGTTATAGAAATAAGATTATACCATCTATAAACTCTACAGGTTGTTATAACTGTTCCTTTAGGATGTGTTACACTTCTGTAGTGCCTATTTGTTTTACATATATTGTGATTTTGGAAGTTTTTCTGGGGAGAAGTGAAAATATCTGTTTCAAACAACATGTGTTTCCAGCTTTTAAACTGCCTAATACTCACAAAAACACGTTTTTAAATGTTACTGAAAGGTATTGCACTGTTTCTATCTATTTCATTTATCTGTGCTTGTAAAGGCCAAAGTATGAAACAAGATGAAAAGTGGAACCTGAACAGCCTGTTTTTATAGTCCAAAAAAAAAAAAAAATCTAAACACAGATATGCAATGGAAAAAAGTAAAAGCCTGCTCTTAAATACCAAGCTGCTTTGTACTTGTAGAAGGGTTTTACTTCAGTGCTGCTTGTGGTGAAGCTTTGGAAGTATTGTAAGCAGTCTGGTTAAGTGAGATGAAGCCCACGCAAACTATAGTACTGTAAAGGTATTTAGGGTGACCTGATTTTAAAGCTGTGTTTTGTAGGTGGTTAAAGGGATCTAGAACGTGAGGTTAGACAAACTGCCTGACTTTGAGGTGAAATGAATTCTACCTTGCATTTCCCATGCATCATGGGATCATGGAGTAGTAAGGAGGAGTAGCAAATATCTGATGAATTTGGGTCCCTCTCACTTCAGCAACGAGCCCCATGTAATCATGTCTTGAGTGAAGTAAAGATAAGTAGCCATCCCTAGAGACATCTATCTCAAATAAGATTGATCTCAAATGACTACATCAACGTGGAAAAAATTAAAAGTGCAGTACTTTGTCTCTGCTAGTATTTGATATTCAGGTAGATGCCTCTGTGCTGAAGACCCTAGGTCTTGGTTATACAGCATGTCCTTACTTTTACTGGAGTTTCCAGAGTTGAATGTATGGAGAACCATGTAGGGGGACTTAATCTTGCTCTAAGGGTGGTACGTTGGGTACTGCAAGCAGTATAGTTACTTCTGCTTGATGCATTTCATGGGCTAACTTGCTCTGTCACTAATGCTATGAAACTACCTGGGGTTTATGGTGGTAGTTCTCTGCCTGTTTACTGTATTGTTCTGTGTAAACATGAAATAAATTGTTTTTGATTAGTGTACATTCCTAAAATGTGTTAAGGCTATTCTAGAAGATTGCCAGTCATGTATCCCAGGTGATATATCTCTGCATAGTGTAAACTGAAATGATTTGTGGTCTAAACAACCTTTTGAGTGGCCAGGGTGTTCTGCATGATCAAGAAAGCAGTCAGCTGCAGGACTTTAGCTTTGATATTAGCTAAGGAGAGGTTTCAGAAGAGGTTTATGCACTGGCATGGTTTAGTGTTCTCTAAAGGGAGTGCTAATGTAAGCCAAAATATGTATGATATAGGTTGTGATGAATGACTCTGCAATGGTCAGTATTGTAAGCCTATTGTAATATTGATCAGGATAATATATTTAACATGTTAATATTGGTGCATTACCCAACAGTCGCTGAAGACTTCATTAGCCACTCTTTTGTCTCTGTGCTCTTTAGATAGAGCAGGGGCTATTTATTAGAGTGCATCTCCCTGAATGAGTTTGCAAACTGGAATTAATCATTAGTTGCTAACTTCTAATGTGAATTTATCCTCCTTCTGCTTGCAGCACCACACTTTATTGCCTTGCTTTACTTCAGTATGTTACAACTCTAAGCCCCAGAACTTTCAGGAGGATAAGGAATATGGTCAAGGACAGGTTTTGGCAGCGTTGTTGGAAAACTATGACCAGGATCAGTGTACAGTGACAGTAGCTTCCAAGGCTGGGCTTAGATATTACTATCAGGGAAAACCAGTGTCTAGAGTCAATCTGAAGGGGTAGTTTTCAAGGACACTTCTTTAAAAGACAAATAAAAACATGATTGGAGGTTGGGAGAGGGGACAGGAGAGTGGGCACTGAGAGCAAGGCCAAAGACCTCTTATAAAAGCCAGGATGTGGAGAAGTCCTTGCAACACTACTGAGTTTAGACTGAGAAGGAGATGGGACTGTAGGCTACTGGACAGTAAGGTCAGGACTGGATGTGGCTACTGCAAAGACTTTCCATCTTGTGCTTGAAAGATGAGGCAGCTACCAGGTGATAATGTTGAGCGTCCTCTGACTTGCTATCTGAAGAAGTTGCCCTGCAATTTGCAATTGCCCTGCAAGAATAGCCCTGCACCCTACAAATCCTGCATTAAGGGCAGTCTAGTGGGGAATTAATTTGGAAATATTGACTCTTAAGCTGTTCTGGGATTACAAACCCTCCTTTCAGGCTATCTGACTGGAATTCTGGCTGGGGATTAGGGGTAAAGAGTGTTAGGGGCTGTGTTTGGCACTTGCCTACCCCTGTGCCACCCTCCAACAAATTTCTGTCATTAAATTCAATATTGATCCAGCTGAAAGACTTTAAAAATTAGTTTTTAGCAGTTTTTATCCACAAAGATCACATCTAGCTCATGAATAACCACATAATTAGTACATTAAATATCAAGATCTAAGACCACTCAGTCTCAATGCTGGTGCATTGTACATTTCATAAATAGTGGCAGAAAGTCAACAACAAGCTAATAACTTTTGGGAACTAAGTTTGCAATTACATATCTAGGTATAGCTTTGATATTTTCATGTTTGTTCATAAATGCATCTTCAGAGTACTCTTTAGTATGAATAATTTATTTTATTCACTAGTCAGCACTTGGCACAACAAGCAGTTAAACATCTGAATCAGTTTTTTGAGCTTAAAAAGCTCTTTTATATGATAAACCTAGACGCCAAATGTGAGATGGGACTATGCTGGGTTTTGTGCAGGAGGTAGTTAAGCTGCAGACCTGTTCAGCTGAACTTCAGATAATGTGAAAGCCTTGAAAGCTCTGTAAGAGGAGCTAACAATTGGACATATTAGCTAATAGGAGGTTTGAGTCTAACGCTTGTTAAATTGAGAGCGAAATGGCATGGTTTTAAACAGAATTCAACCTATGTTGTGGTTTCTTTAAATGTGTTTGAATAACTGAGTATGCGTTTGGGTGGAAATCGAGGATGTATAGGTATCTGACTAATTGATCTGTAGATGTTAGAAAGTAGTTGTGAGGTGTGTGTTGCGTTAAGAGGCAGAGCAATTT
>NW_010516808.1:0-13122 GCF_000687285.1 Phaethon lepturus
TTTCTAATTTTGTCTGTGCTTGACCTAACGATGGTGATTACTCTTCATGAGTTGCCTTCCCTTTCTTCTAGAGGTGATAAACTCTCCTCTTTTCCCTGAGTCCCAGCAAAATCTCCCTGTTCAGCCAGGCCGGTCGCTTTCCCCACCAGCTTATCTTACGGCACATGGGGACCATCTGCTCCTGCGCCTTGAAGATTTCCTTCTTGAAGACTGTCCAGCCTTCCTGGACCCCTCTGTCCTTCAGGACTGTCTCCCAAGGGACTCTCTCAACCAGTGACCTGAACAGGCCAAAGTCTGCCCTCCAGAAGTCCATGGTAGCAGTTTTGCTGACCCCTCTCCTTGCTTCGCTCACAATTGAGAATTCTATCATGTCATGGTCGCTAAGCCCAAGACGGCCTCTGACCACCACATCTCTCACCAGTCCTTCTCTGTTTGTAAACAGCAGGTCAAGCAAAGCACCTCCACTGGTGGGCTCATTTACCAGCTGTGTCAGGAAGTTATCCTTCACACACTCCAGGAACCTCCTAGACTGTTTCCTCTCTCTTGTGTTATAGTTCAGGCAGATGTCCAGTAGATTGCCGACCCCTACAAGAACAAGGCCTAGCGAATGTGAGACTTCTGTCAGTTGCTTATAGAATGTCTCATCTGCACTCCGTCCCCTCGAGATGTCTGGGAAGAGACCTCTAGTGAAGACTGAGGCAAAGAAGTCATTGAGTATCTCAGCCTTCTCCTCATCCATTGTCTGTCACTCTTGCTCATCACTTTCTTTGACCTTCCTTTTCTGCCTGACATACCTGTAGAAGTGCTTGTTATTCTTCGCATTCCTTGCCAAGCTCTGCTCCAGTCCATGCCTTGGACCTCCTGACCCCATCCCTATACAACTGGGCAGTGTCCCTGTACTCATCCCAGGATACCTGTCCCTGTTTCCACTGCCTGTGTATTTTCGTCTTGCCCCTTAGATTGCCCAGCAGGTCTCAACTCATCCGTGCTGGTCTCTTGCCTTCCTTTCCTGATTTCTTACACCTGGGGATCAAGTGCTCCATGGAAAGCATCCTTAAAGATCTGCCAGCTCTCACTCCTTTACAGTGAGATCTCTAGAAGGACTAGGTTTGGTTTAAGAGGATTGAAAGAGAAATTAGTAGAAAATGTTGTAGAACATTACTGTTAATATGTTTAAGTGATATGTGAAAATGAAACCACTGAGAGAGATAACGATTATGAGACATATCCTGAAAGAGTGAGCTCTGCTGCTGAAACTTTCCTGCAAGCAGAAAGAGGAGTTGGTAGCCTTGAGGACAGATTGATTAAATTTTACAGGAGGGTTGAAACTGGTGTGGAAAAGGCAAAGAGAAGATACCACTATTCTTAAACATAATAATAGCTAAAACATGAAGAAAATGGAATGAAAGAGAATAAAACCACAGAAATATTGGTGAAAGTACTGTCAGTTGGCTAGAGTATACTGAAGACGGCTTGTAGTATATGGATGGAAAGTTGAAAAGTGACCAAAGCTGTATGTCTATAACTGAAGAGAATTAAGTAACTAGAATGCCTCTTAGTTTGCCTTCTGCAATACGGAAGATTTTAAACAGTTCTTGAAAAAAAGTAGTTCAAGAGATGAAAAAATGGAATAAAATGGAGCATAGGTTTGTCAAAGGTGGGTCATGTAAAGCTAACCTGTTTTTTGAAAAACAGAGTGTCCTTTAGACAAAAGAAATTAAGTATATCCAATCGTTTTTAGCAAACCATGTGAAATACTGCTGCAAGGGAAATTATACATTTAGCTATGTAAATTAATGCAAAAATAATTTAAGACTAAAGAGTCAGTTTAAAGGCAAACAACCGCATATGAAAAGGGTGCTAGGTTAGAAGGGTGCAGTGAATTTATTACTAAGGTTTTTCAGGGCCTTCTCTGATTTTAGTAAATATTTTGTTATATGCTTGCAAAAAATAGTGTGCTGAGGAAATTTGTGGAAGTTGAACACCAGATGACAGTAACCTTCCAAATTGTGAAAAAGACATATAAAATGTGTCAGGTGCTGTATTTTCATTAAAGGAAGAGTAATTTTTACAAAATAATAATAATAAGAAAGAAAGAAATGTGTCTTTAGTAAGGCAGCAGTCTTCAGAGAAATCCATGTATGCATGTACCCTGCTATCATGATGGCTTAAAGCTTTAATGTGTTCTGAATGGCATATTTGTGTTAGGTAACAGAGAGAGGGCTTAAAGTGTGCTCTGAAACCTCCTCCACTGATTCACTGTTAATATCACTTCTGGATTTATGTTAATTCAAATCACAAATATTTTGAACAGGGAAATTAAGAGTAGATTTCTAATTATCAGAGAAGTAAAAGCTTTTAGGGAAAAAAAAAAGAAAAGAAGAAAAAAAATTACAAATTATAAAATGGAAGCAGGTCAGTTTACAGAAAGAGTTCCATAAATTGTGCACCTTTGGTAGGCAGCCTGCATAGCTAAATGGTTTCTATGGTATTTTTTCTTAGTAAAAGTCTGATGGTATACTAGTCCACAAGACTTTTTGAGGCACCCCAAAAAACAGTAGAAGGAGCATTTTTTCAGTGTGAAGTCTTGTTAAGTAGGGATTTTACTTCCCACTTTAACGCTGCCCTATCTAATTCAGGATGAATACATATATTGTCTTTCTGCAGTGACATTTTTGACATTCAAATGCAAAAATTGTCTTTACTTTCCTGAAAATTATAGTTAATTGTCAAAAGGAGAGAGGGTGTTAAAGAGTTAATAGATTCCAAGGGGTCAATTTCTTCTATATGTTATGTTTGCATGTTAGTTTGATTTACTGATTTTTATATAAGCCTACAGGAATGCGTCACAAAGCATAATTTGGCCCAGAAGGTACACAACTGCAAAGCTAATTCTTTATTTAAAAAGTTAAGTAAAACATTTTTTTTTTAATATATATTCAGAGATTTTTCCTATTGTCTTCTGCCGATAATTTGTGAGATTTACAATTTTAGGAATTCTATCCCCTTAGCTCAGCAGTTACGCATGATTAAAAGCCTAAACTCTCTGTTCTAAAAATGGTTCTTTCTCCTCTTCCTTTTTTAGTCTGTACTCCTCTGTAGTAGCAGTTATTTCTATATCCTTTCTCAGAAGATAATGCTTACAGAAAACACAAGTGGCAGAATTAATAGAATTAAAATTATATTTACCAATAAATGGTGTGAAAAGAGAAAAGAGAGATTGTATGGCATGACATGTGCTATGGGGATAACTTGTCTGTCTGTAGAAATTTATACTATGGGTTAGCTTTTCTTTCTCAAATGTGGGCATGCAGTAATCTGAACATTACTCTTGGGAGGAAGAAATCAGAAAAGAAAGGTAATTCTTAAGAAGAGAAGAAACATCAAATATATGTAATGTGAATCCCTCTAGGAGAAATGGAAATGGAAAATTTACTTTATTCATTTACTTTTTGTAATTTTAATTTTATTTGCTTGCTTAGTATAGATTGAGGGCAGCTAGCAAGACCAAAGGCTGTATCAGCAAAGAGAATGTCATGCTTCAAACTCTAGGAGAAAGAACTAAAAATTTTGTTGGAAAAGATTGTGATTTCCTTTAGCAAGTGTTTTGATGAACAGTTTACATAATGTACTTAGGAGTCCTTGAGCATCTAGTCTTACTATTTTTCTTGCTTTACATGTTAGATTGTATATATTGATTGAATATTGAAGGCCTTTAAGCATTTTAATCTTTTATAAAGGAAGAGTAGAGGTGTTTGATTTTCCTCCACTGAACTGATGAAGATAGACGTAAGAGCCAGCTTTATAGTTCACAGCTTAGCCTGGATCCCTTTTTGCTAGAGGAGTGCCATGTGGTTGTGTATGTAAATAGCTACTGGTTAAGATGTCCACAGGTGTGGCTAAAGAATCTATAGTACAGTTCCTTCCTTTTTAGTGTTCTGGTGTGTAGCACAAGTGAGTTTCCTGGCAGTGCATAATAGCAAAGGTCAGTCAAAACCAAATCTAGAGCTGAAAAGGAGTAAAACAAAAGCTGAAAATCAAAAGAAAAGAATAGTAGCCTGGTAAATAAGCTTGGTTTTGTCATGAAGTGAAAGTTTACGATGAAGCTCTTTTTGCTGCTGTTTAATAGCTTTGAACTATACCACACAAGCAAAAAAACACCAAAGTATCTTGAGAACTGAGGTTCAGACACTGTTCTAGATTGGAGTCATTTTAGCCTACTTGTAAAGTGTAGTACTCTGAAGATCTCAGCACTTGGTGAAGACAAGTCTTTAAACCTGTAACTATGTGATAACAGGCTGCTACAACTTGCTGGTTAACAGGAGGAAAAGGCACAAACTGTTCTTATTTGCACATTTGTTTCATTTCTCTCCCATCTCCAGATACTGAGTTTTAATTACAATAACCTGAAGTTTTTTTGTAGAGGAGTAATAGAATTTTATTCTTTTTTCTGACATGAAGCCAAGAGAACTGGATCTGCAGTAATATAAACGAAGATTTGTGATAAACAAAAACTTGAAACCTCTATAGGTGTTGAACTGAAAACTTCATGTGAAGAGGAGGTAGGGACTGTGTTCCTTGTATGGCAACTGGTGACTATATCCTGTATGGCAATATGGTATTATATGATGGGAATACAATAGCATAGGTATAGCTTTGCAGCTAATGGCTGTAACACAGAGAATGATTTACAGATTAAGAATTATTTTTAGAATAGCATAGCAACATGGAAGTTGGAAAGAGCCTTCATTGTGCCTTCCTGTTTTTTGGCATTTTTGCAACTGCTAGACAGGGACCAGCATATGCCAAAGTGAAAACAGTAGAAGGAAAGAGGTGTCGACATACCCAATGGATAGTTGTACTATCCAGTAAGAGCACTAAGGCAGATGACTAATACTGAAAATACAAAAGATGGATGCATTTTATTTAACTTGCAAATATGTATATTTTATTATTTTAGCTATGCTTTCACATCTTTTATGCCAGGACTGTCCACAGGGCACCTGTGGCTTTGGTTGGATCTCAGGGTTCTTTCTCCTTGGTTCCCAAATTTCTCTCCAGCAATTTTTAACGTAAAGTTCATTTGCTACCCAGCTACTGGGTATATTGACATGATATAACTTGTCTACTTCACAGGAAGTTGGATATTTCTGCTTTATATATGAATTCATTGTTTACAGGAGGAAAACATTTGACTTCCAAAGATTACTAGGAAAGTTTTGCGCTTTTTTACCCACGTTTGGACATGAGGGCTTGAAGCCAAGTTTCTTTGATTCCTGGAGGAACTCACAGTCATTTCAGCTTAGTCACTGCTGTTGCCAACAGCCTCTGGCAGATGTATTACACTCTCTGAAGTTCAGCTAATGAACCTTAGGTTTGTTGTTATGGAAAGACATAAATTAAACTTACCATTTTTGAAGAAATCTGTTTTAATGAGAAGCAAATATGTCTAATCTTCACAAATATAATATTCTTGTGTTGGAAACTTCTGTAAGACAAAGAACCTCTCTTCAGTTCAGAAAAACGATGATCCATAATGACATGGCTGCTGTGGTAAGAACTGTCAAAACTACAAAACTTTTAAAATTACTTCTCATCCTGTTTAATGAAAGCAGTGACTGAATCACATACTGAAACTGATTAATTCTTTTTTTGAAAGAATTTAAGGTTTTAACTTTCTTGTGTCATTGTGATGAAAAAAGGTTTTCCAACAGTCTTCTCCTCTGATTTATAAGCGTGTGTGTGCATGTGTGTGGTGTCATGTTTGATGTTGAGGATAAATGATGGGATGCAGGAGATTCAGGCTCAAATTTCCATCCAGAAAACCACTGGGTACTGTACAATATGAAGGCCATTTAGATTTCATGTTCTGCATTAACCTGAAAACCCCTAGCAAAAGTTTTGTCACCAGTTTCCCAATAGCTGGTGCACTTACTTGTGCAACGTTTTTCAGGTAATTCCCTATTGAGAAGTGTAGAATACCGTGCTTAATAAGACCCCTTCTTCAACTGAGCTGATCCAAATTAGGAGGGCCTGTGGGCTTCATCAGAGATACTGAAGCTTACTTGCATGAAGGAGTCTTTGCTGTAGTTAGGATAGGACAAAGGCTTCATGTACATGTGAGAGGAAGTAATTTCTTTGTCGTTGTTCTACTCCTGTCTGAAAAGTCAAGACTTAATAAAGCCTAAAAAGCTAATCTTCCTGAGTGAAAAATGGTGTTTGTGTTATATATTTCTATACAGAAAAGGAGATTTTAAAGCCATTTGCAGATCTAGGACAACTTCTGATTACAGTTGGGTCTAATTTATTGTAAATTTTATTAAGCACTATACCTTTAAAGCTGTACAAAAATTTTGTATGAATATGTAATGCTTCTAATGTTAGCAAAACCTGTCCAGTATCCTACAATGCATATTTAAAAAAAGTTTTATTTCTCTCAGGTCAACTTTTTGTGTATTTTACTGTGTGAAGGAAGAAGTTCTTACTCTTTCAAGTGAAATATTTGTGACTGTACAGTGATATTTGCTCGCTAGGTCCATGATCGGTTTTGTACTCACATTTAAACTTATAGCAGCTTTTAGACTATTTTCAGTATGACATGTGCATTCAATTAGCTTCAAAAAGCTACCATAAAAGCAATAACTAAAGAAATGTAGTTTAAATATATCTGGTATGTTTTTCTGTTACAGCAAGTAGAACAGTATCACAAGATGTTTCTGAGATTCCATTTCAAGTTTTAAGTTTCTTTGAGCATAGAAAAGGGATTGTTGAGAGTTCATGATAGCAGTGATGGGTGGAAGGGCCCCACTTATTAAATTCATGGAACAAGCATCATTAGTACAATATGAGCATGTGCTCTCTGTCTACCCTTTGGAATCACTGGTGTCACACACTATGAATTTGTAGAAAACTATTTGTCCTGGCTGCTGTCTGCAGAGGAAAAATACAGCCAAGAATAAAACTTGGTATGGTTTCAGACACAAATATTTGAGGCAGCCCATGTTTTCATGGGCCAACTTCTAAGATATTATTGTTTGTCCTACATTTAACCTTCTTTGTCAAAATACTATTTAAGTCACATAAAACAATATCTTATTGTTGAGGCCAAATTTACTTGCCTTTTATGAAAAGTACATTTCTTCTTAAATGTATTGTATCTACTTGCAGGCTCATGGGAAAGATAATTTCTACCCATTTACAGGTATTTGTTATATTCTCTTGTGATTATGTAGTTGGTTTATTTCCAGAATCCTTTCCTTCTTCATGGGCATTTTGACACTGAATTTAAAATATGTGCAGCTATTAAGAATTAACAGTAAAATAATTAGCAACTTCATATTTCTTAAATCTTTATTTTTCTTTTTAGTAGTGTTGGTGGTATTTTCCATGGTACTTTCCATGCAAACTAGATGCATGTAGTATTTTATTGTCAAAATAATGTTTCAAGTAGTAAAATGGCAAGGGAATACTGACTGAGCTATTAATAAAACACACCAGCTTTTAGCTGGCAAAGCAGCCTTCTTTCCATCAAATATGTCTCAGCCTTTAATAAAGAAACTCAAGTGGTGTAGGTGAAAAATTACTTTTCTCACCCGGTCATCTGTCTGTCATGTATTATTCAGGTCACCAATGTTTGTCCTGAACTGTATCATTCTGTAGTTGTGTCAGGTATGAAATATGTTCAGTGTAATTCCATCAGACTTCACGAAGTTGATTAGAACAGATCACCTTTCGGCATGGGCACAAGTTATCTCAGCAGATTGAGTGAAAAAGACTTATTTATCTTTGCCTTATAATAAAGAAAGAGATGAGCAAATTTATCCATTAACTTGAAAAGAGTCTCATATTTTGTGTGAAAACAAACTGAAGGCAGTAATTCTATTGAAAATACTTTAATACATGAATGTTTCTTTGAAAATATATGTTTGTGTTTGAAACCAGAAAAAATAAACCTTGAGCCACATGCATTATATAGCCAGCTTTTAAATTATTTTTTTTTGACCCTGAGCAAAATCACCATACACAATTAAATTGGTGTTATTTTTGATAGGTTGTAAGGTTGGAATCACATTTTATTCCCTTAAAAATAAAAATGTTGGTGAAAGTCTAAATATAATGATGTGAGATATATGTTTTGTTCTAACTAATAAGGATACAAAATAGATATGAAATACTTTGTCAGAAATATCTGTTAAAATAGACGATTCTTGTTTCTCAAGGATAATGACTGAACCTCCATTCTGCAAAAAAACTGGTAAAGCAATTTTTTTTTTTTAACATTCTGTACTTTGCATTATGGAGAACAACCCTGTGTGGCTATCCAGAGGGCATTAATGACCTAAGCAACATCTTTAACATCTGTGATAACTCCATGCAATCCCACCTCCAATACCCTTCCTAACTGAAAATATCCATGCCTGGTGTACAGCTCCTGTAGATGTTCAGTGCTACTGTTGTGGTGTGCACTTCCTAGAGCACTGCATCTCAGCAACAGAAAATTCATGATAGGCGCTCAGACAGACTGGGGATGTCCTGTCTGCCTGTGAGTTGTTATACTCCTTGAAATGTAGATTATCACCTGTCGAGGATACAACTTATAGATATTTATTCCATTCTGCTTTAATGGAGGTGTAGTATAACAGAGATGGCAAAACAAGTTGGGTAGGATTTAACAACCAGCAACTTCTGTTGGGCCACCGAGTCTCCATTGCAGGTTCATCTTGCTCCTGGCAAGGAGCAGAGGGCCTTGCTGCTGGGTCACTCACCCCAGCTGAGCACTCTTCTAGTGCAGCATTGGGCACTGAAGCAAAGCTTGGCCTCAGCACTTCCCGTTCCAATTCCTTTTAGTGAGAAAACACATTCTTAGGTGCCTGCCTCTGTAAAAGGGGAGGGGACTTTAAGATACAAACCCAAATTTTGTGTTTTCTAGAGGGTCCTCAGTTCGCCGGGTTTTGTACTCTCTCTTTTTGGCCATCCAGTAGATGAACAAAGACTAGTTTCTTAAAGTCAGGACCCTAAAATAATTCACTGTTGTAATATGACTACACAAGTTATTTTATTGACCCAGGCTTTACTGGTTTAAGGGCTCCATCCAAGAAAAGTTTTGATTCTAGTTTTTAACAGTACAGTACCAATGTATATCACAATTTGCTCAGTTATGACCTTTCTTCAGGAAGGCTGGTGAGAAACCTCATGTAAAAGTGAAAGTATAGATTTAGTTTGGTAAATGACTTGTTAGCACATGCTAGCATGTCCTCCAAACAAAATGTACATCTGACATTTAAAGCAGGGTATCTGAATGCCCATCTCAAACATCTCCAGGATTTTCTGACTGTGTTCATGATGGTAACCAGCTTTCTAGATTTTACAGTGCTAAGTGTTTCAGAAAAGTAAAGTGCACAAAATGTGCTGTTATTCTTTTAATGTTTTATTAGGGCAATCTTCTTGCAAGAAACTGCTCTAAACTATCCCAGATTGTACTGAATATAACTCAGACTCACTTCTGTTAGAAACGTGGATCTATTAAGGCTACCAATTTTTTGTCAAAAACTTATGTTAAAGTTTAATATATTTTTATTTTATATGAAACAGTTAAAGGCATCTTTGAATTTTAATTTTGAATATTTACAGTGAGTTTGCTTAATATCTGCAGCACATGCTGGTATTTTGCTTTGAATAAATGGAACCCAAATTTAATATATCAAGAAAAAACCTTAAATTTTGTCAAAGAATTAAAAAAAACCCTGAGAAAAAATATAAGAAAGATAATTTTAATAATATATAATCTAACATATAATATTATAGAATGTATCTAATATAATAGTAATAAAATAAAGCCATAGTCTTTATATTTCAAAGTGTTGACAACGAGAAGTGTTTTACTAACCTTTTAAATAGTCAAAAATTTTTCTGTATTTTTTTCAAGCTGTTTTTGTGTTCAGTCTCTCTGCTCATCAGAAACCTTTGAAAGCCTTTATGTCTCACTCTTTCATTCTCCATCCATTAATCTGTATCTTTCCTGCCCCCCAATTGCTAAAGAGCTGTACAGAGTAAGGACAGTTAATGGATGCAGTGGGTCACAGTCTGCCCTCAGATACAAAATCAGGGCTCAGTTCCCATTGAATCTACAAAGATTGCAACTGATTGAAGTTTTGGCTGTGTATTTGAGTGTGGAGTTTGGTCTAGCTCATTTAAGGAGATTGTGTAATTCATTAATGGTTACACACTTTGTGCTATGGAGAAGAACACTAAAGTGCCATATAAATACTCAACACAACGTGCTTGCCACTGTGGAAGATGCAGGCAGAATATACAGCATGCTAAAAATTGGTTTAAAACCAATGTTGCTACTTTCATTGAAACAGAACAGCTTGAACTACAATGTTACTTGACAGATAATAGTCTCTACAGACATAAGTAACCGTAAAACCCGAGGGCACCAATCACGTGCTTCAGATCCCATGAAGATGTGATCTCCAAGTTGTACCAATACCAGGGAGAAATGTAATTTCTCAAGGGTGCCAGTGTATTTCTGCTTCCACTCTCTTAATTTTGTGGGGAATGCTGTGACATTTTGTGGTTTGTTAAAGTCAGATGCTGAAATAAAGAGATCAAATGAGTAATTTTCCTTTTACTTTTTTTTAAAAAGGGAGAAAAAAGAAAAATCTGCTTCTATGTTTACTGAGAAAATGTGTTTTACATATAAACATGCAGTAATACAAAGAATCAATTGAGAGACCAAATGAAGGATCCTAGAGTCTGTTATTTTTATTTAAACTTTGAATAAATCTTCTCATGAATTTTTGCAGTCACTACGTCTCAGGGATGGCAATACTGATGTAAGAGAGTGAAAGGCTGTAGGTGATCCAAAGACATGCAATTGAAAAGTTCCTAGGAACTTCACTGTGTATTAGTCTGATTAGAGTTTCTCTACTTCCCAGCCTTTTACATGGATTTGGGAACAGGTTATATGATGTTATATGGCAATAGGGTATGGTAGCAATTTCTGCCTCATAGCTTTCATGCCAGAAGAATATCAACTAAATATAAACAATGCCTTGTAATAAAATCCTTCTATTTAATGAAATACAGAGGTTATACTGTTTTGGGGGTATATAACCAGATTAATTCCCTGTGTAGTTTGCTAGATTTTCCTGCATTTTTTGACATCTGTGGTGGAATTCACCCCCAGATTAAGACACCTATGTTCAGGTATTTGAGTGTGAAATATTATTCTAAGAAGGGTAAAAAGGAAGATCTGAGGAACTACAGACTAGTCATCTTCACCTCAGTCCTTGGGAAGGTGATGGAACAACTAATCCTAGAAAGAGTTTCCAAACACATGAAGGGCAGAAGACAAATGGAAGTAGTCAGCATGAATTTACAAAGGGGAAATCATGTTTAACCAATGTTCTACAATGAGATGATCAACCTGGTGGACAACAGGAGAGCAGTAGGTGTTGTTTACCTCAATTTTAGTAAAGGTTTTGACCCTGACTCAAATAACATCCTTCGAGACGAAATGACAAATCACAGGTTAGAGAGGTGGACAGTGATGTGGATTGAAAACTGGCTTAACAGCTGTGTCTGGAAGGTTATGGTAACTGGCATGAGATCCAGTTGGAGGCAATTAACTAGTAGTGTGCCCTAGGGATTGATACTGGGGCCAATACTGTTTAACATCTTTATTAATGACCTGGACAATGGGACAGAGCAAACCCTCAGCAAGTTCACAGATGATACAAAACTGCGAGAAGTGGCTGATACACCAAAGGTCATGCTGCCACTTATAGGGTTGTCAACAGGCTGAAGAATCGGGCTGAGGGGAATCTCATGAAGTACAACAAGGGGAAATGCAAAGTCCTGCACCTGGAGAATAATAACCCCAAGCACTCATATAAGACCAGCTGGAAAGTAACTCTGCAGAGAAGGAACTTGGAATCCTGGTAACAACAAGCTGACTGTAAATCAGCAATGTACCCTTCCAGCAAAGGCGGCCAACAGCGCACTAGGCTGTGTTTTGAAGAGCATTGCCAGCAGGTTAAGGGAGATGAACCTTCCTCTCTTCTCAGCACTGGTGAGACACATCTCAAGTGCTGTGTACATTTTTGGACTTTTCAAAGAAGGATATGGGTTTGCTTGAGTGAGTCCAGTGAAGGGCCATAAAGAGGATTAAGGGACTGGAGCTTCTTTCACATGAGAAGAAGCTGAGAGAACTGGGAATATTAAGCTTGGAGAAGAGATGGCTAAGGGGGATTTTATTAATACATGCAGATACCTGAAGGGAGGGAATGAAGAAGAGGCAGCCAGACTCTTATCAGTAGAACCCATGGACAGGACAAGAGGCAATGGCCACAACTGAAAGTACAGAAAATTACACTTAAATGTAAGAAAAAGCTTTCTACTGTGAGGGTGATCAAACACTAGAACATGTTGCCCTGATAGGCTGTTGAATCTACATCATCTCCAACCTGGACATGATTCTGGGCAACCTGCTCTAAATCACCCTGTTTGAGCAGGAGGGGTGGACTAAATAATCTCAAGAGGTACCTTCCAAATGCAACAATTCTGTAATTCTGTGACATTCTCTAATATTTGAGCTATTTAGGTCACAGTAAAGCAGACATTGATATCTGAGAAGCTGAATGGCTATTTGAACTCAATTGAACTTGATTAGGTTACCCATATGTAGCTATCTGGTGCCATTTTACCTGTCCTATGATATCTCTGATATAACAAGGCTGACAGATATATGACAAAGGATATATGAGAATCTTACACTATTATGGAGCTCTATCTGGAGTCTTGTCATGTTGCTTTAGGGCACCTTTGGCAACCAAATTGACCAATCTGACTGTATTAACCTAGATCTCTGTTGACTGTAATATGACCTTGGATACCTAAATCAATGTAGAACTCTAAATTTAGGTGTCGGAGATCATGATGGGTCAGGCAACACCTATTGTGAAAGTTGGTCAATACAAGGGTTTGTGTGCCTTAGACACCGCAACCCTCTATTTAAATTGGAATGGGGTATAAAGGATTGTTTCCAATTCAGCTCTAGGTTTTCCAGATGAATAATTAACCATATGTAATGATCTATCCTTCTTCCTCAGCAGGCAT
>NW_010516808.1:13153-25540 GCF_000687285.1 Phaethon lepturus
TGGTCCCTTCCTCAGCTTAACTAAACCAAAATTATATGAGGAAACTGGCACAGATTTTTTGAGGACAAACTGTAAATTGTTAAAATTAACCAGTGTTGATCATTGATGTTGATGAATTTCCATTTATATTCCCCCAAACCTACTGAATATAGTAAATAAGTTTATGAGAATTTGCAGTCTTTGTGTGCTGTGGGTCTAGAGATTAATGTTATTATAGATAGCTTTGGTCAAGATTTCTTAAGTAGTTAGCACATCTCAGGTCTCTCTTGCAATGGTGCAACCTTCTCTGTCTGGGGCAAGTTAGATTCTGATTTTCGAAATATAGAATTAGATACTATATTTTAAAATCGTGTTATCACGGATAGTGAGTAATGTTTGGGGATTTTTTTTTAATGTAAAGAGGAGAAAAACGTCTACTGTACAAGCTAAAGTGTTAGTTGTACAAGACAAACTGTAGAAACATTTGTCACCATCTTAAAAAAAAATGTTTGTTGCCAATGTAGTTCAAAACACTGTTGTCAGTGCTTTAGGAATAAGTGTGTGAAAACCAATATTGAGAAAAAGTAAATTTTAATGGTAGTAATGGTAGTAATTTTCACAATGGAATGAACAATTCACCAAAAACTTGGGGAAAATAAAATCTAACTCTATTAATTTTAATGATCTAACATGATAATTAAAAATAGTGGATTAAACAAAGTTGATCACACTGTAAGGGAAACCTTAACCTAACAATGCTGCTAAATTCAGACCTTATGAGTTTAATGAGTCAAATGGTTAGTTTACTCTTGTTAAATTCCTCCTGCTTTGATGAGGACATATTTATATTAAGTGCAGACAGCATCTTACTAGTGATCTTGCAAACATTTAACCATGCTGATTTCTCCATTTAAAAAGTCTGCTCACTGAGAATTCTGTCTGCATTCATGTGACTCTGACAGATATGTCAGTAGGCTGTTCAAGACATCTCTGAAAAGAGTCAGCTTTGAAAAAAAACATAAATCAACATTTAACTTCAAACAGAATTAGAATGAGTTAAACCAATATGAAAGAAGTTAGGAAGTTTGTCTTGTCATGATGTGAAAGATAGTGATATAGTATGTTTCAGCAAGCAAGTTTGCAGATAACATTTTGAAAATCAATGCACTTATTAAACTCTATATGGATTTTTAATGTTTATGTAATAATTAATTGCTTTTATTTGCTGTGAATATATTTAAAATATAACTTTTACCTTCATGCTTCTTAAGTGTCTTAACTTATGTTTATAGTGCTGTATACTTCACCTTTCTGAAACATTGGTTTCATCTCTAAAAGCCAAAACTTGGTCGTCAGCCTCTGTTTCTAGCTTTTTCTTCATTAATAAATGTGCCATTGACTCAGCACTAAATTTGACATAAACAGTTTTTTTAGCTAAAAATAATTATTATTTACAATCTTGGGCAATAAGTGTATATAGGTAGGCTGTTATAGTGATTTTTAAATGAGTACTTCAGATAAAAGTACAAGTCTTATGTCCAGTTCCCATTCTTTGCATCTGTGAACATTGATTTGTAGAATTAAAGGGATCTACATAGAATTCATGCTGGTATGGTACAATATGGCAAAGTCAGTCCCAATCAAATGTCATATATTTTCAGGCTGCTTTAAAGTTGTACCAAGTTCGCAAACTCTACAAGATTTCTTATCACATAGCCTCTGAAAGTCACCCAGGGATACTAAGTCAGGAAAACATATGCCCACAGTAACTTTTAGTTGTGTTTTAAGTGTTTGCTCTAATGAGAAAAGGGGGAAAAAAAAAACAAAACCCAAACCTTGAAAGTTTCTAAATAAGACAGCTGTTGGCACACATTTTGAAAGTTTGAAGAAGAGGACATGGACTGGTTCAGTGAGAATGTGCAGCTCATAATTTTACAGAAATAACACTGCACAAATCATTATGCTGTCACGTTTAGTACATGAGAAACACCACATGGAGAATATGCTTTGTTACATTATAATGAAATACTTCTATCTGTGAGAGTTCAAATATGTGTATTTGCTAATGGTCAGAATGTAACATACTGTCTGGAACATTCTTTGTTAGAGGTCTTATCCACCAAGAATTTGCAGCTCCCACTGAGATCAAAGAATTCTGAATTTGCTTAATTCCTTTCAAGCTGTTTCCTTGAATTCAACACATTAAGCTGACCTTTAGTACACTAAATGATGACTTCCTTGTTTGTTTGTTTTTTTTTAAGGAAGTTGTTTTTTCATGCTTTTCCTGAACAAGCCTGTGGGGACCCAGTTTAATTTTCTTTAAGGAATGTCAGTGACTAGTTTTTTAGATTTATTTGGTATTACCAAAGCATATTGTGGTAAAATGTATAATACAAAATGAATTGCAAGGATGTAAAACTTAATGCCATCTGGGTTTTTGTAGCACCCCATGGAACTTACAAAATAATTATTTGGTCCCATGTGGCTGCAATATTTTAAGTAGTAATGTTGCAGATGAAGGGGTTTTTTCTAAGCACATTTTAAAGCAGATTTTTTCTTTTAGAAACTTGATCCTGTCATCTTTTTATTTGATAAAAATCTGCATTTTTAATTAAATTTTTTAAAAAAGACTTCAGAATGGTGTAAGAGGAAAGCAGATCTCTCTTTTTGTTTTAAAAGATGCAACATATCGTCAGGAAACAGGGCAAATCTAGAGTTCATCAGGTCCATAACACAATTTAAAATTCTCTTTTATGAGATTCTTCTGAGTAGCAGAGCTGCTTTATATAATTCCATACTTCCTATAAAATGAACAAATAAGCAATATTATTTCCATATTACTTCATTTTGTGCAATTTTCCATCTTCATTCTGGTTTAGTTTAACTATTCTTCTGTCATTTTGCATATATAACAGTATTATATAATAATATTAATGAGGTGTTAGGTACTAAGACTGTGGTGTTTACGTATTGAAAAAAACAATGTCTCTAATACTACCCACTGGATCAAGTTTACTTTGAAGAAGTGTTTTCAAGGTGATTTCACAAGCTTCTATTTCTATCCAGACACTGCATACTATGATTCAGTGTATGTATATTTTCAGAACTGATATTGCTTGATTGTAGTTATAGTAATGTTAAACTGAAATAAGATATGCATGTAGTATAGTTATGAAAATACCTGTCTAGTAAATAGTGGTCTTATTGAGCCCCTAAATGTGTGTATGGTTTTCAGTGTTATGGTTGTATAAGATAGCCTGAGTGTGTCCCATTTTCACCCCATAAATTAAATCTCGCCAGGGTCAACTGTAAGTTATGTTTATTTTTTTCTCATTGAAAGTATTTGCTTTTTACATTTATGAACTTTTTTTTTCCCTTGGAACTGCCACTCCTTTATGTATTTCTCCCTTCCTTTGAAAGATGCACACCCTCTGTCACATAACTGGAAACATTCCTGCAATGTATGCAATTTCATGTGCGTGTGTTACCACAGTCTGCATTCTTTTAAAAATAACCACATCTCAAATTAAGTAAACTTTTGATATCTCAGACAGTAATGGAGTGTGTGTATGCCACCACAGATATGTGTGCCACCACAGGTCAGAAATGGGCTATTAATGAGTAGGCAGGAAAGACGGAGAGAAGACCTATCCCATACCTGTGAAATTGCTGGGACTGGCACTGCACAAAAAGACCTCTGTCCCTTAACCTTAAAGAAACAAAAAAAAAAAGTGTGCTACTTAGCTTGATATCTGTTTTCTTTTAGCTTATAAGCAAATAGAAATTGAGATGCAGCTAAAAAAAAAAAAACAAAACAAAAAAAACCCAAACCAGAAACAGTTTCAGCAAAAGAATCAAATATGTCCCATTTTATTTCTTCATCTAGTAGTGTTGAAATGTATCACCTGTGCCTTGCTTATGAGGATCCTTCAGGGTCATTTTTAATAGAAAGTATCTTTTTACTTGGTTGAGTATCTGGACTTTGTCAAAGATTAGATCCAGTGATGAAAAAACTGAGCATAATAAATTTTGATTGTATTTAGTTGAAGTCTGGTAAAATCCAACATTTTCATAACTTTTATGGTTAAAGTAAGGCAACCAGCTTGGCAATACTGATGTTTTAGTTCTTTTGCTCTGAAGAGATAGTGACGTTGGAGAGTTTTCTAAAACTTGTCTTTTCAGCACGTGTGTTTCCTTTGCACAGCAGCTATTGGAAGTTTTCATAGACTTAATAATTAACCTGAGAAAAAGATGAGGTAGCTTCACCCTATTTCTTCTCTCATGTAATGAAGACTCTGAAACACTAGGCTTTCACTTTTTTATTATTGTCTTACAGAGGCAAAAAACGTGTTGTGCGTTCCACACAATGGTACTCTCATTGGAAATAGAGATTTAAGAACATGGACTGTGGAGCTGTTACAGTGCCTATGAACTGTATCTTGTATACACTCTTCAAGATACGTATTGAAAAGAATTGTAACACAGCTAAAAAACCGACCTGTTTTTTTTTTGTTTGGAATTGTTTAGTAAGGCAAGACTGTTGAATATCAGACAACTAGTTAAGGCTTATTTTACCCAACCATAAGTTTTTTCTTAGAGTTTTTAATATCCAGTTCTACTCATGGATATAGTCTAATACATTTTAAGACAATACAGAAAGCAAGGAAAATTCTTACTGCAATCCGTGGGATAGTTTACATTTACTAGGACTGAATCCAAAATTCATACAAGTGAGAGGTGGCAGTAACAGAGAACTGTACCTGATGCATTTCAGTGCTACTGGAAAATACTGAAGATTACTGCTTGCAACACTTTCAAAGGCATTGCAGTGCACCCAGGATAATTTGCTAGACAGTCATTTAGTGTTACCAAATTTGCATGTGCCACATGACAGTGTCTGAAAAGGGTGGGGGAAGAAGAAAAAAAAGGAATGGCTACAAATTTTCTATGAAATTCCATGCTTTTGCTAAATTTTGCCCCAGCAAATCAGTGTTTATATTATGTGCTGATTAATGGTCTTGCAGGATTCTGCTTTAGTGAATATTCACAAAGTAGCAAGAGAAAGAGCAATGCAGATGGAAATTAAAGCATCTACAAAAGCAGTTAATGTTGTTCATAAATAAATTAAGCAGTTCAGCATACAATGACTGTGCTCAGGAAGGACACATATTAGCAATTCTCTATTGTATTGATCCTTCAAACTAAGTCGTGTGTGCCATGGTTAAACACTTCTGTGTATTTTAAAGCTGTCATTTGTAAGTTTCAGCAAAGGACAATAGTCCTTAAGGGAAGCTGCCTAATAACAGGCAGACTTGCAGTCAGAGTTCAGTGTATTTTCTTCATCTTTAATTCAGTAGGAAATATTTATCAGTAGGAAATGAGGGTCCCATTCGTACTTGCCACTGGAGAGCTGCACTTCGTAGAGTGGGCTTCATTGCCAGGACTAGACATGTACAGTGGGTGCATTGCTGTAAAGCCCTTTTTCCTGAGTATTGTTGAATCACAGAATCACAGAATCACTGGGTTGGAAAGGACCTTCAAGATCATCAAGTCCAACCATTAATCCAGCGCCACCATGTCCCCTAAACCATGTCCTGAAGTGCCACATCCACATGTTTTTTGAACACTTAATTGAATTAAATGTTTTTAATTAAGTGGTTTTGAACACTTAATTTGAATCACTGGCTTATGAGAGAAGGTCCAAGATGATATAGCACCTCAACAATCTAATTCTGCCTGTTGTGACCTATTATGCCTTATTTCACAGTACCTGGTCCATAAAATATTTCTTGTCCACGTTATCCTTCCCTCAGATTGGCTAGAAAGCACAAGCTTATTTCATGCTTACTTTCTGTGTGAATGATACGTGTGTGTGCACGCACAAGCGCATAAATTTAAAATGAGTTGGTTTCCTGAGTACTTTAAAGGAACTTTTACTAAAAGCAACTGTTTACAGTTACATTATCATTGTGAAATATTTCTTTCTTATAGCTAGTCTAAATCTACCCTCTTTTAGTTTAAAACCATTATGCCTTGTCCTGTTACCACAGGCCCTGCTAAAAAGCCTCTCTCCATCTTTCTCATAAGCCCCCTTTATATATTGAAGGCCACAATAAGGTCTCCTTTGAGCCTTCTTTTCTCCAGGCTGAACAATCCCAACTGTCTCAGCCTTTCTTCACAGGAGAGGTGTTCCAGCTCTCTGATCATTTTTATGGTCTTGCCCTGGACCTGCTCTAACAGTTCCTTGTCTTTCTTGTCCTGGGGCCCCAGACTTGGATGCAGAGACTCCTGATAGGTTTCACAAGAGTGGAGCAGAGGAACAGAATCACCTCTCTCGACCTGCTGGCCACTGTGCTTTGGATGCAGCCCAGGATAATGTTGGCTTTTTGTGCTGCAAGTGCACATTGCTGGTTTGTATCTAATTTTTCATCTACCAGTGAGCACCTACCAATATCCTCAAGTCCTCAGCAGGGCTGCTCTCAATCCCTTCATCCCCTAGTCTGTATTGATACCAGGGGTTTCCCCGACTCAGGTGCAGGACCTTGCTCTTGGCCTTGTTGAACTTCACAGGGTTCAACTGGGCCCTCTTCTCAAGCCTGTCAAGGTCCCCCTGGATGGCATCCTGTCTCTCAGGCATGTCAACTGCACCACTTAGCTTGGTGTTGCCTGCAGACTTGCTGAGGGTGCACTCAATCTCACTGTCTATGTATGTCATTAACAAAGATGTTGAACACTAACAGTTCAAATATGAAGTCTTGAAGGACACCATTTGTTACTGATCTCCATTTGAACATTAAGCTGTTGACTGCAACTCTGTATGTGGCCATCCAGCCAATTCCTTATCCATCAAATAGTCCATCCATCAAACCCATATCTCTCTAATTTAGCAATGTTGTGTGGGACTGTGTCAAACACCTTACAGAAGACAAGACGGATGACATCAGTTGCTCTGCCTTTATGCATCATTCCATTGTAGAAGGCCAACAGTTAGTCAGGCACAATCCGCACTTTGTGAAGCCATGCTGGTGGTCTCTAATTACCTCCCTGTCACCTATATGCGTTGACATAGCTTTCAGGAGTATCTGTTCCATGATCTTAGTGGGCACAGAGGTGAGGTTGACTGGTCAGTAGTTCCCAGGGTCCTCCTTTTTACCCTTTTTAAAAACAGGTGTGATGTTTCCCTTTTTCCAGTCACTGGGGACTTCACTTGACTGATTCTTAGGTTCCTCATAATCTTGTTACTGTAAAAAGATATTTTGTAAAAAAAGCACAGTATTATGTATAAGCCAGGGACTAAATAAAACAAAACTGCTACTTTTGTGTATATTGTTTAAATTAAAATAAAACATGGTGAAAAATTATGACAAGATGTAGTTGTAATTCAATACAAATCTCTTACTCTACTCGGTGTAATACACTATCAGGTTTGGTGTGTGATAATGATATTACTTTTGAAAATGTAGTTGTATATTGGTGTTTGAGAGGAGAAAGTTGTCTTGCAGAACATAATTTGTGTGGAGCAAAAAATTGTATCTATCATAATAGGTAATTACCTTGCTGCTTGTTTGCTGTCTTCAGCTAAAGGAAAATAATTACTGGTTAAACAACTTGGTTATCTAGAGACTTGATTATATTGTATTTCTATATAGAATTATGCTTGTATGCAACTGCTGAGCACTGGTATAGAGGGAATGGTTATAGCATTTGAACAGTATTTTATATATCTTTTTCATGATTTCAGAAATCTTATTAGTATTTTCCTTTTATGCCATGTGTGTCTGCATGTGGCTTGTGATGAGCTTTGCAGATGGTTTCTTTACATTTCTATGTTATAATACGCAGGTTATTAATGCAATGCAGCAAACTACTATTTAATCAGCACTCCAAGTGGTAACGGAAATTTGCCTCCTATATGGAGGCCCTGATTATAATAAACATATAGGAATAGTAAAAATTCTATTACTTTCCCTCAAAAATAAAAAACACAGTAGACATCATTAAAACTTTTATTTAAATAAAACTGTATAATTTTTGTCATGTTTTAACTTGGTAGGCAGCTAAGCACCACACAGCTTCTTGCTCACTACCCTCCCAGTGAGATGGGGGAGAAGATCAGAAGGGTAAAAGTGAGAAATATCATGGGTGGAGATGAAGATGTTTTAATAGGTAAAGAAAAAGCTGCACACACAAGCAAAGCAAAATAAGGAATTAATTCACTACTTTCCAAATGTTTAGTCATTTTCAGGAAAGCAGGGCTTTATCATGTGTAACAGTTACTTGGGAACATAAACTCTATAACTCCGAATGTTCCACCTCTTCCTCCTTCTTCCTCCATGTCTTACTGCTCAACATAATGTCTTATAGTATGGAATATCCCTTTGGTCAGTTGGGGTCAGCTGTCCCAGCTGTGTCTTCTCCCAACTTCTTGTGCACCCCCAGCCTACTCACTAACAGAGTAATGTGAGAAGCAGAAAAGACCTCAATGCTGTGTAAGTACTGCTCAGCAACAACTAAAACATTCCCATGTTATCAACACTGTTTTGGTCACAAATCCAAAACATAGCACCATACAAGCTACTACAAAGAAAATGAACTGTATCCCAGCCAAAACCAGTACAATTGTGAAAGTAATTTATGCAGCAGATAAAACAGAAAGGAAGCGCCATGAAGTAACGACCTAAACACAAAACACAAGGCTACTGCTAGGGATTGTAATCCAGAAGAGAGCTTGAGCACATTTAACTTCTTGGCAATTAGGCGGCTCTGTTAAATCAAAACAGCAGAAACTCAGGGTGGAGTCTTAGTCTAGTTGGCATCAACAGCACGGCTTCCAAGGCAACTGACCCACCACTCCTTATAGGTTACTTCAGACAGAGGAAATAATAAACAGAAGGAGGGACTTTAGATGCTAAATCCAATTCAGGGATCAGACCACTACAAAGGAAATTTGAGAAAAGTTGGATACTACTCAACCAGAATTCGTAGCTAGCTATTGGCAGTTACCAGTCTCATTCTTGTAAGCGCTCTAACATCTGCCATGGTAGCATATAAGGACCTCCATCCAAGATTATTTTTGCCTTCATGCCCTGGTAATGAATGTATTGGAAAGGGGTCTCAAACAATGGCTAGATCTATGGTTTAGGTGATAACTTCTACTTCTACGGCATTTAAAAAGCTTTTTTTTTAGTTACTTTTAATTTTTTTGGGGGTGGTGGGGTTTTTTTAACTTTTTGTTTCTGATTTTTTTCTGTTTCCAGCAGGGGAAGCAATTCCAAAGTTTTCCCACTGTTTCAGTGTGTGTATTTTTATTGTGCCTCCAGGCAGAATTTTCCTAAGATTGTAAATCCAGACTATTCAAGTGGCTGATTGACTGCAGGGCACAGAGGTTGAGGAATTTCTGGCAGCAAGTCAATTTACAGTAATAAAAACTATTTTTTTCCAACACCATCAGTTCCTATTACATGGACACCACAAAGGCCCCAAAAGATAAAATCAGCTCAGAAAGTATTCACACTTCTCACTTATTCTGGAAGTTAATTTTGTAAATAGCTTTTGGAAAACTACATTTTCAGAAATAATGTTGAATCTGGAATTGGGGCATTATCCTTGTCTTCCTTGCCCTTCACTCTTCACCACCACCACTCTTAACCACCAAGCTCCTTCATACAGAGATTGTTCAAAGCAAGTCATGAGGAATAAATGCAGTATAGGAGTCAAACTGCCACAAGAAAGTGTTGCAGTAATGTGGATCCAGTTTAAACATGTCAGAAGAGTATCCCTTCCAAAACAAGTACTAAAAGGTTTAAGAGAGAGTATTTGTATGGCAGTTGGAAACCAAGCTTTCCTTCTGGTTGAAGGCACTCTTACCTCCCAATAGATTTGTGTGGTTTTCATTTTCTCCTTTCCAAACTTGAAGAATTTTTGCATTTAGGGGTAAAAAGGAGGGCACAGTCTCAGTAGTTTTTCACATAGCCCGTGCTCTTTCTTTAGAAATCATGATGGTCTCTTATCAGTGAAAATAAAAAAATGCACTTTTATAAATGAACATCTTCAAAGCACATATGGGATCTCTGTTTGGAGGCCAAGTCAGACTATTGGCAATAATAGGAGCTTTTAAAAAATAAAGACAGTTTCTTCAAACAGAACTTCCAAATTTGCAGAATTAATTTGAACCACTCAGTATTATTACTGAATTATCAATTTGTGCTATCAGATTTTATACTTTTTCACTTACCTTAGGAGTTTTAAGGCATGCAAAAAACTACTAATGCAATGTTGCTGGTATGCATGGTATTTTGTATTTGTTAGTTTCACAGTAAATCATATGTCAATATTGGAAATACATGGTGGATATGCAAGCATGAAACTATCTCCTTGCTTCTCCTAAGAGGTAAGAACTGCCAATCTGGTCCAAACAAAGGTATCATGGGTATTAGTCTGTAGTACATGTTTAGAGAAAGTAAGAAACAAGATGGATACAGAATTACGCTTATCCTGGTAGAGCCTCCTCACTGCCAGTGACCATTTTTTTATGAAGGCCACAGAAATGGTATGAGTAACAGAATGCCTTCAGAGGCCTTTCAGTACCATTACATCAAAATGTTTATTCCATTGCTTATCCTTCTACCTTTTTATTGATTTTATTTATTTTGATTATTTTTAATATGCATAGGTTGAAAATTAAATCTTGAGTATGATAGCCTTCAGTGAGAGTCTTGGTATTTGACTCTACTGGATAGAAGTTTCATCGTGAAATCAGAAGAGTGGCTTTAGAATTATTTCAGATTCTAATTCCTTTATGGAGTGATTTTGAAAAAAAGTCTGAGGTGATTTTTAGTCATGCGTACTATTTATAATTCTACCTGTGAAACCTAAAAAAACTCAAATGCCTATTATTTATTCCTGAAAAGTACCCGTTTGGTCTTGGGGAAAAAATGAATTCAATAAATAGCTGGACGTGTGGAGTTTCCTGAGAGATCAGTTTCAAGTATAATCACAGCAACTTGGTTAATACAAGTTAAGATTTAAAGATTTAATGAAGGCTTAGAAATCCCATAATTGGGGATTATATTCCTTTTCTGTCAGTGAATTTATCCTGTTCATTGATTATTTTCCTATTTCTGTTGTGCTGGTAGTTTGTCAAGATGAATATTTACTGGCATAGTAGTTTCCCAATGTATTTTATTTTCAGATTAAAGCTTTTTATTGTAAGAATTGAACACAATGTGCACTAAATCAAGCTCTGTCATTATTAACTTATTTAAACACATGTATTATAAATTCTGAAATATTAAATTACACTATGCAAAACGGCATATAATCTTAAATTGCTGTTTTCTCTCTCATAAATTTATCAGCTCTGTTATGCAGCCATTAGCCATTGCAACACTCCCATTACTTTCCATGGGACTACGCAAATAAGCAAGGATTATTAACATCATAGAGTTAATGGGATTTTTCAAGCTGTTGCAATGCTTGCAATGCTTTCAGACATTTTGAAGTTTCTAAAAAGTGTTCAACTGCTGTTCATATATCTGTACAGACTTCTGTACTTCAGAATCTAATTGTAATTCAGTGAAGTACCATTTTAAATGTTTATGCTTTTGGACATACCTGAATGTAAATAAGATCAGAATATGGCACTTTTTTTTGTATGACAGTTGTCTGGTGTTTTTACAGAATCACAGAATCACTAAGGTTGGAAAGGACCTTCAAGATCAAGTCCAACCATTAATCCAGCACCACCATGTCCCCTAAACCATGTCCTGAAGCTCCACGTCCACACGTTTTTTGAACACTTCCAGAGATGGTGACTCCATCACCTCCCTGGGCAGCTTGTTCCAATGCTTGACCACACTCTCGGTAAAGACATTTTTCCTAATACCCAGTCTAAACCTCCCCCTGGCCATTTCCTCTTGTCCTATCGCTGGTTACTTGGGAGAAGAGACCAACACCCCCGTCGCCACAACCCCCTTTCAGGTAGTTGTAGAGAGCGATAAGGTCTCCCCTCAGCCTCCTCTTCTCCAGACTGTACAAGCCCAGTTCGCTCAGCTGCTCCTCATAAGCCTTGTGCTCCAGACCCCTCACCAGCTTCGTTGCCCTTTGGACACACTCAAACAACTCGGCATCCTTCTTGTAGTGAGGGCCCCAAAACTGAACACAGTATTCAAGGTGCGGCCTCACCAGTGCTGAGTACAGGGGCACAATCATTGCCCTACTCCTGCTGGCCACACTATTTCTGATACAGGCCAGGACGCTGTTGGAAGCCTTGGCCACCTGGGCACACTGCCGGCTCATGTTCAGCCGGCTGTCAACCAGCACCCCCAGGTGCTTTTCCACCGGGCTGCTCTCCAGCTACTCTTCCCCAAGCCTGTAGTGTTACATAGGGTTGTTGTGACCCAAGTGCAG
>NW_010516809.1:0-506 GCF_000687285.1 Phaethon lepturus
TGGCCTTGTTGAGCCTCATGAGGTTCACATGACCACATTCCTTGAGCTTGTGGTCATGTGTCAGGTCCCTCTGGATGGCATCCAGTCCCTCAGGCATGTCAGCTGCACCACTCCGCTTGTTGTCACCTGTAAACTTGCTGAGAGTGCACTTGATCCCACTGTGTATGTCACTAATGAAGATATTAAAGAGTACTGGTCCCAGGACAGACACCTGAGGGACACCACTCATCACCGACCTCCGTCTGGACATTGAGTCATTGACCACTACCCTCTGGATGCGACCATCTAACCATTTCCTCATCCAACAACAGTCCACCCATCAAATCCGTATCTCTCCAATTTAGAGAGAAGGATCTTGTGGGGGACCGTGTCAAACACCTTACAGAAGTCCAGATAGATGACATCTGTATCTCTTCCCCTGTCCACTGATGTAGTCACTCGATCATAGAAGGCCACTAGGTTTGTCAGGCAAGACTTGTCCTTGCTGAAGCCATGCTGGCTGGCTT
>NW_010516809.1:927-1992 GCF_000687285.1 Phaethon lepturus
CCCATCCACTTGAGAGGTGTGGGAGGAGACACTGCCAGTGAAGACTGAGGCAAAGATGTCATTGAATGCCTCAGCCTTCTCCTCATCTGTTGTTACCAGTCTGCCAGTCTTGCTCATCAAGGGGGGTGCACTTTCTTTGACCTTCTTTTTCTGGCTGACATATCTGCAGAAGCCCTTCTTATTCCTCTTTGCATCCCTTGTCAAGTTCAGCTCCAGCTGTGCCTTGGCCTTCCTCACCCCATCCCTACACAACTGGACAGTGTCTCTCTTTTCTTCCCAGAATATCCATCCCTGCTTCCACTGCCTATGCATTTCCTTCTTGCCCTTGAGTTTACCCAACAGGTCTCCATTCAGCCATGCCAGTCTCTTGCCTTCTTTCCTTGATTTCTTACACCTGGGGATTGAGAGCTCTTGCACTCTATGGAAAGTGTCCTTAAAGATCTGCCAGCTCTGTTCTGCTTCTGTGTCCCCAGGGACAGTTTCCCCAGGAGTCTTATTGACTAACTTCCTGAAGAGCTGGAATTTTGCTTTCCTAAAACTCAGGGTCCTGACTTTACCCTTTGATGGCTCCATATCCCTCAGGACAGTGAACTCCACCAGTGCATGATCACTGCGGCCCAATCTGCCTCCAATCTTGATGTCACCAAGTAGCTCACTTACATTGGTGACCAACAGCTCCAGTATGGCATCCCCTCTGGTAGAGCTGTCTATTACCTAGAGGAGTAATAGGCATAGGGATAGGGAGTTATCTTCCATGCACTGCAGGAGTCTCCTGGATTGCCTAGAGCTCAGCATGCTACTTTTTCAGCAGCTGTTGGGGTGGTTGAAGTCCCCAGCAGGACGAGAGCCTGCAAGCGCAATGCTTCCTGTACCTCAAGTAAGAAGGCTTCATCAATAGGTTCTGCTTGATCAGGCAGCCTTTAGTAGGCACGAGCCACAAGGTTCCCTTTGTTGCCTCAGTCTTTAATTCCTACCCATAAGTTTTCAACCTGCTTGTGGCTATTCTTCAGAGACAGCTGTTCACACTCTCTCCATTTCTTCATGTAGAGGGCAACACACCTGCCC
>NW_010516809.1:2048-13266 GCF_000687285.1 Phaethon lepturus
GTCTGTAGCTCTCAATAGCCACACTCCATTCGTGGGATTTCTTCCACCAATTTTTCAGTTCAGTAGGAACTAGGTTGTAGCTCTCTAGCAGCACTGTGGCTTCTGACTCCTCCTGTTTGTTGCCCATGCTGTGTGCATTGGTGTAGAGGCACTTCAGCTGGCCTGTCAACTGTGTCACCCTCTCAGAGGAACACCCCTTAGTTCCTTTGAGGTCTTTTGCTGGTGCAACAGTCTGAGGGACCTCACTAGCACCCCATCCCTCTAACCTTCGTGTGTCACCCCACAGATTGTCACAGGCAAGCCTGATATTATCCCCCTTCCCCTGTGAATGTAGTTTAAAGTTCCTGTGAATAAGCCCCACTAACTTGTGAGCTAAGACCCTCTTCGCCCTTTGAGAAAGGTGAATCCCATCCGATGCCAGCAAGCCTGGTGCTGTGTAGGCCATCCCATTATTGAAAAACCCCAAACTGTGGCAGTGGCACCTGGAGCCATGTATTAGTAGACTGAGCCTGTCTGTTTCTTTCTGTGTCACTGCCCGCAACTGGAAGCAGGGAGGAAAAAATAACCTGTGCTCCAGATCCTCTTATTAACAGTCCCAAGGCCCTGAAGACTCTTTTGATCACCCTGGGACTATGAGTTCCAACTTTGTCACCACCCACATGGAAGAACAGTAGTGAGGGCCCACCAGGCTGGGAAGTTCCCTAGTGATGTCCTTCACCTGGGCCCCAGGGAGGCAGCAGACTGCCCTAAGAAGAGAGTCTGTTTGGCATATTGGACCTTCAGTTCCCCTCACAAGAGAGTCACCTACAACTATAACCTGTCTTTTCTTCCTCGTGGGGGTGGTCGTGATGCAGGGAGTAGGCCTTTCTGACCTTGCCAACACTTCCGGTGTAGCTGGACCATCGTCCACATCATCCATGGCCTGGCCTTCCGCATCCAGACACCCACAGCTGTTGTACAGAGGCACCTGGGGAGGTGAGGTGGGCAAGGAGAGGGTTTGCCTGTGGCCCAACCATGGACTTGCCTCCATTCCATTTTGTTCTTGGAGTACTGTTTTCATACTCTGTTGACAGTCAGATTATATATTACACTACTGGTTTTAGAGGCAGTCACACCCACACATGTTTAACTATTATTTGAAGGTATTTGGGACAAATGAAGGCACGTGAAATTTTTTTTTCCTTTATTACAATCTATTCTTTCTCTCTGATTTTTACGTGTTTATTTCCATTGGCAGTTCCTTTTTTAAGGTACACTATCGCTCAACAGATGCCAGAGGTGGTCACACTATGCAATACAAACAGAAATATGGCAGTGGTCCCTCCTCCTATGAATAAGTAGTGATGATGACAGCAGATCTCTATTCCTTTCCATGCTCTTCCCAAATAACAGAATCATGGAATCATTCAGGTTGGAAAAGACCCTTAAGATCATCAAGTCCAACAAAAACTGAACTTTCTCCTGAGTCTCTGGGCTGGTTTGCAGCTGTGCCAGCAACCATGGTAGGTTCCAATCTCTAGGCAGCTGGAGAAGTGTTTTGGGGCTCACAGTTCAGGTAATTTTAGGACAGGTCTTTCAGGTCAGTTGCACCAAACATTGGCTCTTATTTCTGTTAGCATAAAGGACATGTTTTTTCAATAAAGTATTTATAAGGCAGACTAGATTTTGTCTTCAGATGAGACAGTAAAATATTAATCCTGCCTCTGTGCTGTCAGAGTTGAACGCAGCTGTAAAAACCTTTAGGGCAGAGCTGAGGGGAGGGCTGACGTGGAGCCCGCTTGTGTGACAGGGAGACCCCCCTGCCCTGTGCTGATCTGGCCCCAGCAAGGGCTTTCCAAACTCTCACTGGTGCGTCTTGCAGCTGCTTATGTTCCCTTTTGTGGTTGCGTCCTTCTGGAGATGGGAATTGTTTTACTGAGCAGTTTGTCCTAATGCAGCTTTGGTAAGATTGCAGCTAATCTAAGGTCTCCTCTCCAGCTGGCCATCACATCTTCTTATTCCGTCTAAACTGTAATGTTAAAAAGCAAGGAGAGTTGATGTTTATGGCAGCATCCTTGTCTTTGGGTCCTTTACATGAGTGATGCCAGGTGTCCCTTGCAGCTGCCATCCTGTCCTGCCATTAAGACTCTGAGCCTATGTTTTATATACCTCTCATAAAGGAGGAAAAATAGTTCGTTAGCTTTTTTTTTGGCAAAGACCTGACAGAGTTGCTATTCGTCTTAAATCCTGGAACTCTTTCAGGAATGGTAAGTGTTGGTTCTGGGCCCCAGGAGAAGAGTTTTGTTCTTTTTAGAGGGATTTCTCAGTTTTGAGGAATGGAGAAAATACTTTGGGAAGAGGAATTAGTATTCATATAATATTAACACGTGTGAGTCCATATAAGCATGCAGTCTGCTCAAACAGATGTCAATATTAGCATCATCACTTCTGCCCAGGTAGATCAGTGGTGCTTTTTCAGCATGTCTGGCAATCTTTGCTGCCACTGTTTTCAGGTTTCAGTAATGTCATCCTGAAAAACAGCTTTTGGACTGTGAAAAGGGAGGACTTGCTCTCTGATACATGCCATAACCAATTTCTGGCTGCTATTGTTGTTTTGACTGAGCATTTGACTAGAGAATTTCAGGGGAGATATTTTAAAAATGCCTAAATAAGAGGCTTGTGAAGAGGGAAACTACAGTCAGTTGAAGGAAAGAGAGAGAGAGGGGTGGGTCAGAGGAAAATAATTTGAAGAAGAAATAATAGAGCGGGTTTTCTAGGGGTTATAGAGAGGATTAAAATGAATTTTCAAACCGCACCATGACAAAAACCTGCCAGATATTAAGAAGTTTTACTTCAATGGACTTTTACGTGCTTGAGGGAACAGCAAAGACAGCAACACCTTGCTGGATCCTAAAACTCATTGGAACAGATGTCCAAGTACAAGACCTAATACCATGAAGTAGTGTCTGCCTGCCCTCTCCAGTGAGTGTGGTCACCTGGGAAACTGGTGCTTTACGTTGGGGTGTCAGAGAGCAGTGGCCCTCCCTTCCCTGCCTTCAGGATGCTGCTCTGAAGGGTTCTTCTGGGTCTATTTTGGCCTTTCTGTTTGGGCAGATTTTGTGGGGATATTGCAGTAGTGTTGTCCTGTGACATAAATCCAGCTCAATGCTGCAACCAGGACCAGGCTTGTAGGAAAGCCCAGTTCCTTCTGAGTGGGAGGTTTTCGGTAGCAACATTTCTTTGACCAGGTTTTCAAAAGGATTTGGCATACAACCTCCTTTGTGTCACTTGAAAACTGGTCTCAGCTGTAGGTGCTGAACCTGACTGAGAAGGAGGCCCTGGGGTCCTGTGTTGTCTTCTCTGTTTCAGCTCTGCAAACCACCATCCCTGGGCTGCTGCCTCACGGGCTGCTGTCTCACCATCTCTGTCTTCTTCACAGTTTTCACCTCCTCATCAGTAGGTCTGCCTCTACTTAAATACTAGGCTTTCCTGAATTTCACCCTCCTCCCTGCACAGGTAGGAAGGGAGAGTTTTCTGTTTAATGTAAAAGCTGAGAAAAGCAGAAAAAAATCTGAAAAAATCTGAGAAAATTTGAATTAAGAAAAATCATAACCAAGAATTATGGTTTGTGTGTGCAGGGGGTGGAAGAGAAGGAGGTGATCACATGAACCGTTATTATTATTATTCTTGTTCTTTTGTTCTGATAATGATGGGAATAAACAGTCAAATACAATCCCGACACAAGCTGTTGTTCTAGGGTCTATATAAAAATCCCTCAGTGAATTTAATGGGACCAGAATTTTATACAGTGGAAGAGACTGTCCAAGCCTTCTGCTGTATGGCTATGTCATGTGTGAATAGACAAGTCAGGAGGTCCATACATAGCTGATGTAACAAATAGGTCGCAAGGATATTCCCAGTGCTTCTCACCTTGGCATATATGATTCTTCTGTCCTGAGCAGTACATGCGTGACCCTTTCCAACAGAAACCCAAAGGGTACCAAGCCTGCAAAGGTCCGTAAATAAAAGTAACATCGTCTAGCAGACTGGCCCAAACTACCCTTAACTCCATCCCCTGCAATCTCACTGACTGGGTCAGTAGGAGCTCCGGATGTTAACCCACATGGCCACTGCCACTGATTTAGAGTAATATTATTCCCCATGTTAATTTAATTACTTGCTTGTTTTTTTTAAAGAATTGTCTTGGATTTTTCTTCAAGGTCATTCAATCATCTGTCATCATCTGGCTTTGTATTTGAGTTTTTTGCTGTGGAGAAGGACTCTACCTGGGTTTTATTTATGCTGCTATTAAAAATGGCTATTGAATTGGTCATTTAATACTGGTGATGAACACAATCAGTGTTTTGTTCATGCAAAATTTGTATAGCAAAGCCTGTCCTTCAAAAGCATGTGGACATACATTTTAAGAGCTCATGTGAGTACGTGGTATGGCAGTGCCAGCCTCCACATCCCGTCCTTTGGGTGCTTCGATAAAGCCCAAAGACTGTGGCCTGTTTTTTGGCAGCTCTGTGCTTTGGGACAGATGGTTGGTGTGAAGGCCCATGTTGCTGGTCCAGGAAACTGCAGTGCTGTGGTGGATGAATGCAGCCCCTCTTCAAAAGCACTGCCACCCAGTTCAGATGACAGCCTGTGGAGTTGTTTTCTGCATAAACTAAGCTGTGATCCTTAATCTTTCTAGTTTTGGGCCTTTTTCCAATACTGCATGCCCTTCTTTGTAACACCTCAGGGGTTAGTTGCTTTCCTTGTGCTTCTTAGACTTTCTTGCACGTTTCCCTAATCACATTTTGCTCCCAGGAGTCTTCCTGACTGCAATAACTGTGAGAACATTGGGCAGCTGTTTGACCAAGCAGGCACTTGTTTACATTAATCTGTGTACTCATTAGGTAGTGATTAATAATTTTACACATACATAGGACCTGAATTTACAGACACTCTTCTTGGTTCTGATATTGCTCCTCTGCAACTCCTGGATGAAACCTACTGAGAAAGGCCTGCATACCAGCATCTTGCAATTCCATCATGAGGGACTTGAAGACAATGTTAACTTTCCAAATTAATTTTTAAATCAGTTTCTGACTTCCCTTACTTACTGTGTTAAAATGTTTCTTTGAACATGAGAACACTTGCAAACTTCTATTTCCTAGACGTGACTTCTTGGTGGTAGCTCTGCCTACAGATTGTAGTCTGAAGCTTCACTAGTTCTTCCCTTAATGCAACACAAAGAGATTTAGTGTGATGGGAGTGTTGAGTCATGTCCAGAGACCTCAGGATCAGAAGCTGGAAAATGAATGACATGGAGTGTTTCTGGTGGTATGTCTCACCTCCAGGTACTGATAGCAGCATGTTCATCCTGTTTATACAGCCCCCATGAAACATTTGACATTTTTTCCCATGCTCAGATATTGCAGATGAAACATCTCTTTTTTCTATTTTTTTTTTTGTCTGAATGGTGTCACAACTACGAGAAGAATTCAGGGAGGTGCCCAATCCCTTCACAGATAACCAGATTTCCTTGTGAACAACTGCCCACTAATGTGTTAAAAATGCTTTTGGATGTAAACGGTAAATAGCACAGAAACTTCCTAAAACAAGCTCTGGCCTCAGTGATACCAGCACCCATGGGATTAGGATATGGATAGGTAGAGAAACGCCACTTTCTCCTCCGAGTCCCTTAATATTTTTGCACAAAAAACATGGACTGTCCCATTTTCCTTTAGTGATTTATGGCTGGTGATAACTTTGGTACATATTTCAATGATAATTTGCTGTTCCAATTAATTCCATTGATTTGTAATGCATCAGTGATACCTGTGACAGTCAAATAACATGTATCAATAGCTACAGGGTATTTTTTTTTCATGCCAGGTACAATACAGTTTTATTTTCATGAAAGACTAAAGAATTTACAGCATCTTACTTGGTTTGCAGGAGTTTGAATGTTTCAAAAGGTAAAAAAGAAGCCAGTCCAAGATCAAATGAGAAGTTCAGACAGGAGGTTATGAGCTCATCCTTAGAGATCTGCAGTGCTTCTACAAACTGTCTCGGTGTGGGCTGGTGCTGTGGTGGTCCCTTGGCATGGCTGAGGCACTTGCTGGTTTAGAAATGAGCCCATTTCAAAGGGAGGGTGGTAGAGCTGGAGGAGGCAAAGAGATGTGTCTAAATGCTGGAGGCCTTGAAACTACACCAAGTAGTTAAACAGCCTTGCTTAACTGTGTCCTGCACTCTTCAAGAAAAGGTGGAGTAGGGTGATAGCATCAGCTGTAATATCATGGTGTGTGAGCAACCTCCAGGACTCTGAGGGATTTTCTAGAAGAAAACAGTCATCAGTATGTAATGTGACATCTTGGGCTTTGCAGAGACCTCTAAAGAGGAAATTGCTGCCCTTCTCCCTCAGCTGTTTGCGATGTTTCCATCCCCTTTTGCTTTTAAGCTAATTAGAAGCATCACTAGCAGCCTGCTGAAATCTCACTGAAATGTAGTGATGGAGTCAGAGTTTGTTTCCCAGAACGAGGTGGATCTTGCAGTCTCAGAAACATTTCTCCCCCTATAGCCACAATCTGTGAAAATCTGTGTGCACATGAAAAAGTAGCAGAAAAAGAGAAGCAGCAACATATCCTAGTCACCTATAAAAGAAGAAATATAGCCCAGAAAAGTATTAGTAGAGTGGCCCTGAAAACAAGTTAGAAGGGGCTTGCAGGCTCAGCACTGCCAGAAGGGAAGTTGGAGCTGAAAGCAGCTGTTTGCTTGGTGCTTGCTGCCTTAGAAGGTTATCAGGACTTCCTACATTTTCCATGCAGAACTAGGACTGCATGAGTGAATGACTTGAATCCATCATTTTTTCCTCCTAAACCAGCAATGTCTTCCATTTAATTATGCCTAATGGGCTAAAAATAGCAACGTGCAGTCAGGTGCGGGGTGTAGTGGGGAGGTTTCAGATTGAGCTCTGTAAAACTGTCAAAACACTCGCTTGCTCTCTTTAGAATAAACATAAATAAATCGTTAAGTCAGGCTCCTGGTCGCCTCCCCCAGTTTGCAGCGCGTCACCTTCCCCAGGGCTGCCTGCGCTACGCCCAGCGCGGAGCACGCCTGGGGTCTGACTGCGGCCACCGACGCCTTTCTGGTGCCTTCAGGTGGCGTTGGTCCATCTCAGGGTCTCAGCACTAGGACCAAAGCACCCAGTGGCTGTGGCAGATGTTTCTGGCTGCACTGCAGGACGGTACCATTAAGGGTGTGGTTTTTAACCCTGCGTGTGGTGACTCGCATGAGCGCGGAGCGATGTCAACACCACTGCGGTTACGCCTCATGGGCAAGAGTGTCGCCTGGGAGGGTGCATGGGTGCTGCGTGGAGGCAATGTGCCTGGGCCAAGGTTGCTCACCCTCCTTGGTGTTAACCCTGTTGATCCTACCCCTTGCCAGATTGCGAGGCAGGAGGGGAGGTGAGGGGGGGTCAGCTTTTAACCTCCGCAAAATCCCATGCCTGAAAGTTATCAACTGAGCCTTGTGCCAAAGTACGTATCTGCCCCCAAGGACCTGCATAGACCCAACAGACAAGAAAAAAGAGGGAATCTTGGTCAAATTTGTAGTCTATTGATTTTTTTGGTGACTCAAAAATATTTAATGTAGTAACCTGTAGCGTATGTGGGCCTCATGTCTCATCTGTGCTTTAAGTTGCAGCCGAAAGAATTTCCATTTGATAACTGAAACCACATGTGAAAGCAGCTTTTTTACATCCCTATAACCTAAAAATGAGCTATGTACATGTAACACAGTCTTTTCACATTTTGCTGAAATTACATTGCTTCTGGCTTGACACTTCTTATGCCAAAGCTTTGGGTCTGAGACATTTTTTCAGCCAAAGCTCTAATCTAACCCCATTAAAAATTTGGTTTAATATTGGAAACACTGAGCAAACCTGAAGGCAAATGACACCGCAGTGCGGTGTTATATTAGGAGATGTTGAAAAGATTTTTTTATAGTTTATTTTCACATCAGAATTACATTTGAAATTCTCTATAAGAAAACAGACTTTTTATTTAATTAGAAAAACAATTATTCAGGGCAAAATTTTGCTGTGCTGTCCTTGCATGTCTAAAATCAATGGTATTGCTCTAGCATTGTGCCCCTTGTGTGACTGTTCCCCAACTGCAAGAGTACACAGTTTATGCTTTATGCATTCCTAGGCAATGTTTCCTAAAATTTACCCATAAATATTGATAATAAAAACATTTCTGGGTTTAATATAGGGATTTTTAAAAAAAGACAGTTGTCCTTAGGATTCCATGCAACGGCTCTACATGTTCATTGTAACCTGTCAGACACTGTATGCAGTTACCTATGCATGTGTAATCTTCTGAATTGCAGTTTGCTCACAAGCCTAAACACCTATTTTTCTCTTTAAAAAACAAAATTTCAAATGAGTTTTTGCAACAAAGCCCTTGTTCTCTTGCAGCTTATGGGTCACTATCAGACTAATTTTTGAAGCTGAAGGACTTTTCAGTTGAGCCGTGCTTTGAGACATCCAGGCAAGTTTAGCGACTGATAGCAGATACAAACAACTGCAGTGTGTTGTAGAGCGTAGAGGTAATTTGGGGTATAGTTGCTTCAACAAATATATAAATGGATGCAATGCTGGAAATGCGGTGTTTGGGGGTAATTGTCTTCCTGGGTGACTAAACTAATTAGTATTACAGAGTTTAGCTAGCATGCCCTGCAAAACCTGTGAGAAACATATAGGTGGTGGATGTTTTTTTCAGCCTGATGATCCATCTTTTTGATTATGGTCCCTTATAAATCACATTATCTTGTGCACTTCGGTTGTATTCGCTGATACTGTGTTTTGGCTCCTGTGGTAGTAATCATTTTAGGTTCCTGGGTTTTTTTATGAATATTGAGTTACAACAAAATATTTTCTCTGAGCTAAAAGAACTTTAAAAAATCCAATAAGAAGAGTGTGTCGCTCTAGTCCCAAATAAAATTAACTTAGAAATGCCTGTAATTTAGGCAGCAGTCTGTCCTCATGACCTTTCAGCCTGACCTTATGAGATGTGGTACAAACAACGCAAGAGGTAGGCACAAATACAGGGAAGGAAACTGCAAATTCGGAAGGGAAGTGGGGCAACAGAAGTGCGGTGTTGGGGCAGAAGCCCTGGAGGACGGAGAGGTGTTTTAAGCGAAGAACAAATACTAATTGTTTTTGGTGGAGATCTCCACGCGAACAGAAGCTCAGGGTTAGGTGAAAGAGGTGACAAGGTTGAGATGCGGGGCGCAGGTAGGGCGTGCAGCCCGCCACAGGGAAGCGCAGCGGGCACACAGGCAGATTTCCCATCTTGCCCGTGTGCGAGAGCATCAGGGGTGAGTGTGGAGGCTGTGCCTCGCCCGAAATATGCATAGGTTGCCTTTAAAAGTGCATTGGAATGAACGGAGATGATGCCAACGTGCTGGGTCGTGTTTACTGAAAGCAGGTGTGTCTTTCTGACTGTGAAGAGTGCGTCCGATACCCCCATCTCTCCCAGAATGACAATGGGGAGAACCTCACCATGTTGGGCCCCTCTGGAGGGCACAGCCCCGCTGGGCAAAGTCCAAAGATGGGGGCAGAAGGCAAAAATAGGCTTGGTCACACTCAAGTGAGCGCTTAGAAAAATGGCCAGTTTTGAACTGGTCCGGAGCGAAGCCGAGGGCCCGGAGCTAGAGGAGGAAGGCTGCTCTCTGGGCTTTGACAAGCTCCGAATCGTGCATTTTCAGGCTGTCCAGCTTTCCCACTTGCAGGCTTGCAGCAGCCGCTGCTCGCATCCTTCTCCACTGGCTACTCGGTTTCACGAAGAATGAATGTCTGTTGTACCTGGTGGGAAGTGTTTCCTGGATGCCGTTGGTTTCCCTCTCCTGCGTGCAGAGCAACAAACTAGACTGCCGACCTGCTTTCGGTTCTTCTTGGAAAACAGGGAAAGGGCCAGAGTTAGGGACAGATGCCAGGGCGAGGGAGGGAAAAACAGAAAAATCCTCGGAGGAGGGGTGAGGGCCCGTGCCGAGTGCCGCTAAGGGGGTGTTAGATGAAGAAGGAGTCTCAGCTCCACCTGTGTTCCTGCTGGTCCGAGGCTTTCAGTGCATTGGCCGCCAAGGGTGAGTGTTTAGCCAGAAATGTGGATCGGATGGGAGGAGAAAAAGGAAAATAAAAAAGCAAACCAGAAAACTGTGTAATTCAGACGAAGCTCCCAGAGGACCAAATTCTACAGGCTTTCTTGTTTCCTAGATTTCCTGGTTTAATTGGAAATGGGGAAAGCTACTGCAGGGAGGAATGGGGCCATGGCAATTATGGAAATGTGGCATTAAAGAAGAAAATTGATGTGCTTTTAAAGGAACAGTGAGTAATAAAAGGAAGTTGTTTTTCAAGGACCTTAAAATTGAGGTGTTTGATTAGAATTGCTGTGGCAGTCCTAAACCCGTACTGTTTATGCAGGGAAATGGAAATGTGTATGAAATACAATATCGCATATACCTGCCATGTCTCATTGTTGTGTATAAGAGAACTGCGTTATAGCTGTTGAAAAAATCACAAATTTTGCATATTTTGACTCTATGTATTTTAAATTTATTTAATACAGGGTTGGTTTTTTTTTTCTGAGCTGTGCATTTTAATGGCTGATTCTTAATGTTGCTCTTCAAAGACCATGACAATATCATACATTTTCATGTGTATTTATCTTTATTCAACCATATTTACTTGTTTCCTTAATTTCTTTGTTTGCATCCTTATCCATCTGGCTCCTTTTACTCTAACTTGTATTATGATTCATATCCAGGGAGAGAAAATGTTATGTAAAGGACATTTACATTTAAAAACATTTATTCCCTACAGTGGCTGTCACAGCCTGTAGGCTAAACATAAGACAGATCTCAACTATCAGTTAAAATCCTCTGATGTCTATCTATGAAATAGCAGCAATACTGCTTATCATCCCAAGGAAGATGTGACAATGACCTGGTATTTGTAAATATGAAGGTTGAATCACTGCACAAAATTTCAAGGGAGTTCTCTGGTGTCTGGGTGGGCCCTACATGCCTGTAGGTCCCAACCTATTGGAAATGGTTTCTTCACAATTTTTTTTTTCCTATATCATTGACTATATACATTTTTTTAGGAGTAACAAGTGTTTTCTAAGAACCCAGACATGTAATAATAGCTTTTTTTCCTCTTCCTTTTGTGGATAATTTATTGTTTACA
>NW_010516809.1:13297-17845 GCF_000687285.1 Phaethon lepturus
CCTACACAGATATTTTGAAACCATGTGGCTGTCATTGTGGACTTAAGGTGTGTTTGTCTTTATGGAAGCATAAAACCAGGGAGTCAGCACAATAAACTTTGAATCCAGTATTGAGAATACTTGCTTGCTTCCTTTCCAAAATGATTTTTCAATAGAGATGGAAAACATCTGGATTTTGATGACTGTTATTTTATATAATGAAGAAAATGAAAAGAAGACAAAGAAAAGGAAAAGAGAATAGGAAAATTTCATTGAAGCCCAAAAGGACAATTCTTCCTTCAACTGCTTAATGCTTTCCATGGAATATTTTGAGGATAGGAAAAATAATTTTCCCATTCTAGCAACCCCATTACCTTGAGAATAAGCTAGCTGTGGCAGCAGTATCTTTGCCTTCCAGTTGTGAATTACATGAAGCTATTTAATTTAACTTTAGCTGGTTATTATTCTAGCATTAAAATAAGTCTCCACCTCCACACTCTCAGCCCATAGTTAAATCTGGCGCTTTTCATTACTAGTCTATGTTAAAAAATAAGATAAATATGTCCACATGTTGGAAAGCTGCTGCATAAACATCCTCCTCTCCCCCACTTTGTGTCTGCACCAGGAGAAGTAAAGGCAGAATGAGGGTGGGAGTTTTGATGGTATTGCTGTCGCAGGGTGGTGGAGAGCCATCAGCTGGGGCTGGTCCCACAAGCTGCCCCATGTCTGTAGCACACAAGGGTAGACCCGACCTCCCTTGGGAAGAGAAGCCCTTTCCTTCAGCAGACAGCACTTACCTGGGCTTGGGTGGCCTTTAACACTTATCACCACGTGCAGCATTTCAGGTTGGCATTTCAGTGTTCATAAGGGCTGTTCATTGTTGCAAAGGAAAAAAAAATTGTAATTTTTTAATTTGGCACAGGTATGCTAACATCACAAATGCTGTTTTTCAACCACCCCTCCTCCCTTCAGCCAAAGGAGAGATGGTACTGGCACCTGGATAAAGGAGGTAAACAGGCGTTGTTTTCATGTGGGAAGTTGGACTAAGAGAGAGGGAAAAAATATAAGGTGTATCGTGCGAAACAGAGGGAAATGGACAGAAACAGTACAGCTGAACAGCAAATTGGGCACGGGAGCAATATTGTTGGCTGGGTAGTGCTGCAGGGACAAGAGTCCTGAAACCCCCTGGTGTGCAACCTCATCCAATGGACAACGGTCACCCGAGACCCTGGACCTAGCCTCTGAGAAGGGGAACACACAGATTTGTCTCTCATCTGTCTAGACAGTTGGGTGCCTGGGATTTTCTCGTGTTCCAATATCCTAGATGCCAAGCTCGTAGAGGCACTGGAGCGCAGAAACTGCTCCCACGCAGCCCGTGAGCATCCTGCTTCCTCCGCCGTGGCGTTGCCCTGCCCTTTGAAGCCGGGTGGGAAGCAAGTGACAGCAATAACCTGCTCTTTGATGTTCTTTGATCTCCTGCTCCAGTTGAAATTCATCCTGGCTGGGGAGACCTGTGTCAAGCTGTCTGCTCCACAAATATTCTTAACATGGTCCTGGGCAGGCTCTGGACTGGTGGTGAAGGGCTCTGCATTGCAGCTGAAGCTTGAAACTCAAGGTTTTAACCTTTTCACAAAACAACAGACTTCGCAGATGAAATAATAAATTTTAGTCTTATTTTTCCTTCCAGTCTGGAAAAAAAGCATGATTTTAATCACTCAGTTCATCGCTTAGGTCACTTCACTAGACTTCAGGAGTATTCATAATTAATGACTCGGAGCAGGCTTTTTTTTTTCAAGTTCATAATTTTGCTTTGAACTTAAGATTTTTTCCTTATTTCAGACAGCATCATTTACATAATGAGCAAATGGCATATTAATCTTTTGATGTGGACCTGTGTTGTTTATCAAGTTTCTCAGATTCTTAAACCTGTCTGTCTTGTCATGTTTTTAAAGATATTAATCTTCAGCAGAGAAAAAAAGATGCTTGCCCCCCTGCATCCTCTTATCCCCATTGAATCATGCTATCTACTCATCATAAAATCCTGGTAGGGATAATGCCTTATAATTTCCTTATGAGGTAAACTAGTAAATCATGACATGTCTAACTGATATTTCATGGTAGCTTTGCAGATTCCTGTCCCCACTTACGGTTTGATTACTAGCTGATAATTAATTGCACAATGGTTTCCTTGTAAAAAGCACCACCATGCTGAAAGAGAAAGCAAAGGTTAATGTTCATAATGAGAAATACTATAGAAATATTTGCATTCAACTAGGACAAAATTTTGTCTGCAGCCACAGCTTCTCAGATTTGTTTGAATTTTTGACTACTGTTTTTCATGCTGCACATCTTTCCGCAGCATTTTGGATAAGTAATCTCTTTTTTCTGTGATGGGTTAACTCCATGTTGCTCTCAGAAATGCATATTTCCTTCTTTTTGAACAAATGTGTCTATGCATCAGTGACTTGAGTGGCATGTGCCTATTTCAAGAACAGAGATGTATGCTGCAACTTGCTATTGTGGCAGTAGCCAGCCACTGGTTGTGCCTCGGGTAGGTGAGCCCATCCTCCATGTGAGCAGGAACAAGCACTTTTTGGCGACTAAGGCAAAAATCCCAATTTTCTGAGACCCCAGATCTATAGTTGGGTTTTGGCATTCTATGTAGTTACTCACTGGCTTGCACTCAGATATTCTAAGACAGTGACTTCTCTTGTTGCCCTTACCTGCACGATATAGAAGAAATCAAGGAAAAGCAAAAGAGAGGAGGGTTTTGTCCTGCCTCCGGCCCACTTTGGCAAATGCCTTCTGCAGGCAGCTCTTGTCTGTTACATGTCTCACGAAAACAGGCATGGCTGACTACTCATGGCTACCAGGAAGGAGAAGAGAAGAATACAGAATGTGACACTTAGCATCTTGCCAAAGGATAACTGAGGAGGAGCCCAAGGGTTATTACTATCGATCGCCAAAGCTGGTGATTAATCTAGTCAGACGGTCCTTTGCCAACAGTAGATAGTACTGTATTTGTTCAGAGTAAAGGCTTATCTGCCAGATACCATCCAGTCCCTCAGCTTCTTTCTGTCCTCAGGCACATAGTGATCACTTTGTGTCATGAAGAACACAGACTGCTGAGGTCCCTCATCTCTTGTCACTCGCTTAACTGCAAATTTTATTAACAATATTCACATAAATTTCTACTTTTAAAAATCATGCATTTACTTATTTATTCATCCCCTCCAGCAAGCTGCTTAAAATGAGTTTTCTAGGTCAATTGGTCTTATGAATTCTTAAGCTTGGTTTGTTTTTATGGGTTTTTAAGGTTTGATCTTTAATTCCAGTAAGTACATTACCAAGGACAATGAATAGGGAAGAGTTCAGTGACTTTCTCTGTAGCATATGATATTCTTAATGTAAACTTTTCATTCCATGTATTGCCTACTACTTGCTGTCCTTTCCTCCTCGCACCCATGCGCACACTTGGCCTATTTGCAGATGACAAGTACATGGGAATAGTGGGCGATGTAATGATCTGCGTGCATGTTCAAAGGACAAATGTTTCTCCTGTTTCCCACAGGAAGAGAGTGCTGTGACAGACTTTCATTAGCCATTTTTCCATATCTCTAGTTCATTGCACACAAAGGATCCTAGAGTTTGAACCAGGGTAATGCAATAACTCTAGCACAGGTGAAAACAATCCTATCATAGTATTTTTAGTGCTGTTTTATTTCAGTTCTTCATTAAAAACCTCCCTTTTAGTCTTTCAAGCAATACATTACCATAAACCAATGCTCCACCTGCCAAACCAAGGCCAGAAGTGTGGGGTAATTACTTTTGCCACATAAACAGGCTGAGTTATAAAGAGAAATGTCATTGTTGTCATTGTACAAAGCATGCTGGTCTTGGCAGTAGGTATGCCCTGCTTAGCTACAGACTAGCTGATAAAACAAGAGCTGGTGGGTGTCCGTATGGACTTGCATATGGGTTGGTGGAGGGACATAAGGAATATTCAATGAACAGAAATAATTCTAGTGTTTAAAGGGCTTAGAGCCACTGCAAAAATAAAGAAAATATTTTCCCTTTCAGACATTTAATATTTCTAAATATCCTCAAAACAGTTAGATATTTTTTGATTTTCTGCAGCATTTCAGGATGCTCAGAATGCTGTTAGGAACTGTTGTACACATGGCAGCCCTAACTTGGGACTAGGTGTTGCTTTGTTGCAGAGATGACTTTAGGATTGAGAAAGAAGAGTTTGATAACCGCTTTCTACAAAGGAAGGTGAAAAGTTGTTAGGTTTTATTTCTGAATACTTCAGAGACTGCGTTGTGATTGAGTCTCCTACACCTGTATTAATGTCCATCATTTGATGGACGCTGTGATATACCTGAGCAGTCCCATCAGACATATGTAAGGATTCTGACATGCTCAAGTCAGTTGAACTACACTGAAATAATTGAACACAATAGACCAGTAAGGATACATACCTATTCCATGAGGTTAACCCTGGAGGTTAAAGAAACCCACCATGATAAGGTTGTTAACTTCTTTGGATGTCCATATGGTTGTTCCTGA
>NW_010516809.1:17876-21694 GCF_000687285.1 Phaethon lepturus
TCTTCTTGAATCTTGTAGCACCTTGATTGCTACATAGCTCTCATGTTAATTTTTTTTATATTATGATAATTCTTAAAAATTTTGTTTTGAAATATTTGCTTTTTTGTCTTTTGAAAATCTCAGGAGAAGAGAGTATATTTATTTGTAAAATGTTTTTCTTTACTGTTGTAGCAGAATCCTGTGTTTATTGAAGTATAAGCAAATGTTTGTCACAAAGCTAACTTTTCTCTTTTTTGTTTTCTGGGGAATCTATTACAGGCCTACTTTTACCATTGAATGTCATCACACAGATTTTGGGCTACCCAGATGATTCTGACTAAAATATTTTAACTGACAAGGAAATCCTTTATCTCTTTTGGCAAATTCTAATATCCAAAACCAAAGAGATTCCATACACAAAATTTTCTATCTCTGAAAAAGCAGTCAGAGCTCCAGATTGAGTGTTGTTTCTTTTTCTGAGGATCTGTGTGAGTTTGGGAAGGGATAATCACAGAATCACAGAGTCACAGAAACACTAGGTTGGAAAGGACCTTCAAGATCATCAAGTCCAACCATTAATCCAGCGCCACCATGTCCCCTAGACCATGTCCTGAAGCGCCACATCCACACGTTTCTTGAACACTTAATCTTCACTGTCTCTTACCTATTCTTTCACTGGAGGGTGTTTCGTAGGAGCTGGAAGGAAAATGCAAGCTATAAAGCCACTTATCTGGTCCCTTATGTCTGTAATGTTCTAAGCCTGCCAGGTCCTGAAAATCCACAGATGTTTAACTTGCTCCTTTGCAAAAAACTTTATTTGTTGGACCTGTGTTTAGCTTCAGTAATAGAGATTTTGGCAGTCTCAGTGTTATATTTTAAAATCCTTTAAGGTTTTGCTTACTTTGAAAAGTTTTGTGCTCTTGTTTTTTGTTCATCTGGTTGTTTTGCCATTGTTTTATGGCAGCTTTGGTCTTCCTGGAGATCAAAGGATACCTGTGGCATTTGTGGAGGCCTGAGCAAAAGCAAGGACAGAGAGGTAGTCAGAACCCTCTCTCCCTTTCTTTCTCAGGCACCCCTTCCTTCCAGCAGAACGAGGGGTGCAAGACAGGTCTGCCTCGCAGGGGAAGCCTGCAGGGACCAGCCTCTTGGTGCCTTTTCTGCTTTGCCACATCTCAAGCTTGCCTTGCCCAGAGGCACCCTGCAGTTCCCCTCAGAGCTGGGGGAGCTGCAGAAGATGTGGAAAGTAAGGCTCTTGCATAGCACTGGTTCAAAAATAACAGCTTTTATGAGAATACAGTAATTACTGGCACTTTGTCAGTAAGTGTTACCATTGAAAATCTTCCAGTTGAAGTCACTTCTTCCATCAAAGTAACTTCTTCCACAGTAGGTGATATGATATACGAATACGATTTTTTCGGACAAAATCCAGCCATTTTTCACAGGTGCCTGGACTCGTCCCTCTCTCTCCTCCTTGCCTCTCTTGCTGATAGTAAGTCTGACATGTGTCAATCCAGTCTGGTCCTCTGCTGAGTATGTTCATTCCTGGAGCAAGTCAGATTCCTTGCCTAGCTGAATGCCTGGGCTTGGGGAATTAGTGCTGAGCGCTGCCCACTCACCGTTTATGTGTACAATGGGTGGAGGAAAATGATCCTGAGGCAGGTTCAGTTCAGGGAAGGTGCAGAGTTATTACCTGTCATTCATTCCTCACTTGGGTGAAGTCAACAGCATCCATTTCAGCACAGTGAGCCCAGCATCAGGACTGAGTTTGTTCCAGGGTTGCTTTGTAGTCTGTGGCCCTGGCTCTCTGCCATGGTTTTTCCTTACTGTTAAAATGGACCAACAATCCTGCCCTATTAAACTTCAGAGGGCATTTAGAGGATTAAGTAAGTATTATCTGTGCAGGGTTGGAGACTGCATATACACAGGTGTGCAGGCAGCTAGCAGCACTGGATTTATTGCATAAACTAAGAAAAGGAAGAAAGGAAGTATTTATTACCTAGATGAAAGCAGCCACTTAAAAAAATAAAGAGATCTCCGGAAAGAGAAAGAAGCTAAATACCACATGGCCACCTGATACTGGCAAGGCGATGAAGTGTGCAGCCATCCAGTCTTCAGGACAGCGTGTGTCCGTGCTGCCTGCTACAGGTGGTGTGAGCCACCAAGGTAGCCTCTATGTGAAACCACAGGATAAAAACCCGCAACATGGTGCTGGGTTATCCAGGGACCTAGAAGAGCAAGTGGTCTTGCACTGGGGAATTAAAGAGGCAAAGGTAACCAGAACCAGCCTGAGAGCCTGGTTTCTGACTGTGGGATTGGTAAGTCTTCCAGTCTGGGAGCTGCCCTTCTCTCCTGGGCAGAAAGGTCCTGCTTTGGGGCAGGCAGGGTTGATGATGTCAGGATGAGATGCCCTCTCCCCTGCTTCCCAGACATCTGACGGATGCTTTGAAACTTTACATGTAAACTGTTAAGGCATGCTTTAGTCTGACTTGCTGAGTGTGGGCTGAGCCCTCAGTGTCCTTCTTGCCCCTGAAAACTAGGCATAAGTTAACTCCCTGAGCCCTTATTAGAGTTAGTTTTAGTACCTCTGAAGTACTTAGTATTCACTTGCCAACAGAGGGGCTGGGGTCGAGCTCTCATCTTGCACACAGAAACCTCGTGTGTAGTGCCTGGGGCATCTAAGCATCTGTGTCTGGGGCCAAAATCTGACCTAGTGTGAATGGCATGAGGGTCGCATGACTGATTGTTATATGTTATGCATATAGACTCAACTTTGCATGGGAATAAATGGCAATTCATGAGGAAATCTTTGCTAAAACAGCGTTCCCCAGCTTGCCGATGAGGCCAGGAGGTTGTGCAGTTGCCGCTGGTATTGGGACAAGACCTATGTCTGCATCTTTGTCCTGCCCTCGAGATGACCACCAGCTCTGAGGCTGGCGGGTATTTTTTCTTGACTATTCAACATGGTGATTACTTGCTACCTTCCTGCGCAGAGCTTAGCAGGTACAGAGGACTTTGTCCCAGCCTTCTACGTCAAAAGGGAATTAAATTTCAGTGCAAACACAGGTTGCATAGTTGAGCCGTTAAGCTTACAAGAAACTGTACAGTTTAATCTGCTGCTGCTGTAGACAAGCTATGCTTGTTAAATAGTTTAAATTTAGCTGGTAGAGCCCTTGAGAGATTATTTTTGGGACACATCCTGTTTACTGATCTCCACTAATCGTGTTATCTATTAATTCTGCTGTTTAAGAGCACATGCCTAGACCTTGTACTGTGTTGCTAATTTGTCTCTCTGCTATATGAAGCAGAGACCCAAGGAAATTAGAAAATTACTCTGACCGTTTCTACCAATTCTCTTTATTAATGTTTTGAGCAGTAGATCAGATCTGCATGGGCAGGATGAAAGCTGGCTGACCTTTTCTTCGCTCTGAGTTTACAAACATGAGGAGGAAGTTTTCTTACTGCAGATACGCAGTTTGCTGGATGCACTTGCAAATGTCACCAGTGTGAGCTCCCTCACCACCCCTGCTCAGAAGTGCCGTGCTGTTGAGTGAAAGATGCAGTGCCCCAGCCGCGGCGGTCGGGAGCACAACTCTCTGTGCTCTTCGTTCTCTTCTGTAGCTCCCTTGTCTGAAAGGGCTTCTTGCTGGAGCAGCTCAGTGCTTTGTTTTTTTTTAGCTTTCTGCCTTGGTAGGGAGCTAAGGCAGCCAAAAGGTGAAAAATTACCCTGGAAAGCAGGTGAGGACACCATGCACATATTACCAGATGCAATGTGTTTTCAGGCACTGCTGGGGTGCCCAGTGTTTCTGCTCAGGACTTAGGTGCTATAAACTATCCCTGCA
>NW_010516809.1:21725-34090 GCF_000687285.1 Phaethon lepturus
GTTATTCTTCAACCCTGCTGGTCTGGGAGACAGCAGTACATACCAGGGCAGTTCAAGTGAGGCTGGTGAGAGTTTGGAGGTTAGTTAATAATGAGGATTTAGTTATGAACTGACAGCTTGTCACACGATAGACACACAAGTGCTGTGGTCCTGCCACTGCTGCTCCAGCTTGTGTGGTACAGCTCGTCCTGGGACAGTCCTTGGAAAAGCTACCGTGCAGTGTTACATACGTGCATACTATTTGGGAAATTTAACGTTACAGTCTCCCTGCTTAAGCTGCCCAGTTAAACATAAGTTAGAATTACAAGTTAGACTATCCCAACCCTACTGAAAAAATATCATTCTGGTTTACTGCAAAAACCAAAACACATTGGGGAACAATAGTATTACCTCAAACTCATCTGTAAGGTTTTTATTCCACTTTTATCATTTACAGCACAATGACAGCAAAAATATACGGGGGGGAAGAGAAGAGAGGGACAGAGTATATGAGCAGAAAATGTTTTCACATGGCTTTTTAAATGTATGGAAAATATTTCTGTAGATAAATTCTCTTGCCAGCTCTTCTCTGAGTTGTCTAGCAGGCTGTGGAAATAAAACGGTCTGATTTTTAAACAAGATGCCCAAGTACATACAGGGATGTTCTGTGTTGATAGAGCATTGAGGGAGACGGATCTCTGTGGATCTGAGCACAACATAAAGTCACTTTCTGAGCAGGGCACTGTTGGGAAGGTGGGATCTGGTGTCAGCAAAGCTTCAATCTGTTTCCTGCTTGCCCTGGGGAACTTTTATCAGTACAAGTGGTACATGGGAGACCAATAAAAAGCCTGTCTAACTCTGATTCTATTATTGGATAATATTCCTTTAAATCCTCTTTTTATTATAACTGAAGAAGTTTCCCTTTCCTAAGTGGTGAAAATCAAAAACATTTTCTATTTGCAGTTACAAAGCTTTTTTTTTCTTTATGTAGCCTCTTGTGAAAGTTAAGAGTGCTTCATGCAAAATTAAGAAGTGACAGTAAGCAAATGAGTTCGCACAAATCAGAAAAATTATAATCCACAACTCCTTACTGACTGGGGTATTTTAATGGAAACACTTTAATTTATCTCCTCCCCTCCCAATTCTTTTATTTCAGTGCCACTCGGCTCTATATGTAAGATTGTAACTCTCTCAATGGAGCATTTTCATGGACAGACCTTGATGATTGCAGAATATTGTGGTGACCAGTGAAGAAGATAAGTGTGAATAGGTGTTATTTTATCTGGAGAAAGAAGTCTTCCTTTCCTCTAGAAGATCTGTCCAGCAAAAGACAGGGCTTCAGTGGGCTTCATATTCCATTTCCATCATTGAGGAGAATCAGCAACAGTGCCTCCAGGGACAGGTTTTTTCCAACAGCATCATCAATGCGCTGGGTAAAGGAGTGAACAGTGAAGTCTCCATGTCTACAGGTGATATTAAACTCTTGCAGGTAATCAAATGTGCTGATGAAATAGGACTCCAAATGAACCTTGCACAACTGAGTGAGCAAGCAAAAAGGTGGAAGATGATGAGTTTCAAAGTAGGTAAGTATAAGGCCATGCACATAGGGACAAAAAATCTCAGCTATGCCTACATGATGCTGAATCTGGAAAGAGATCTTGGAGTCACTGTTGAGAGCTCTCTGCAATTATCTTTCAATATACAGCAGCAGCCAAAAAAACCCAACAAAATATTGGTCAGGATTAGAAGGGTGACGAGAACAAGGAAAATGGCATCAATTTACTTGATGTGTGCACATCTTAAGTGCTGTTGCAATTCTGGTCTCCACACCGCAGGAAGGACTTAGAAGAAGACAGCAATCAAGATCAGTATCTTGTGAAAAGACATTAATATGCTGGATGTTAAAAAGACTTTTCATCTTGGAGAGGACTAAGCTGGACAGCTATGCCTGAATCCTACAAAATCAGAAAGAAGGTGGACAAGCCTAATGCAGAACTAAATCCCCCCATACAGGGACTAGGGGCACGATCAGTTTAAATTGGATAAAAGCACTCCACTGGGTGGGTAGTGAACTTCTGAATTTGATATTGCAGGAGACTGCAGAAGCAGATGGCATTGGCATGTTCAAATAGAGATTAGACAGTTTCATGGGTAATGGATCTGGAAAAAGATACTTAAAGGTCTAAGGGACACAAGAAGAGGCATGTAACAGCCCTAACCCAGCAGCTGAGGGTGCTGGAGGAGGGTGCAGGCGGACGGAGCAGGGGAGCAGCGGGGTTTGCATGCGTGACTGGCGTCTCCTCTCGCGCTGCTGGAGGCAGATCATGGGGCTGGATGCACCTGTGGTCTGACCGCTCAGTTTGTACCCAGCTGTTTGGCTGGCTTGTGTCCAGTTCAAGACAACAACTGTGGCCAGGACTCGCTGAAGGGCAATAAGGGACAGAGAATTAGGAGCTCACGCAGCTGGCAAACACAAACCGTCTCTAAATTAGCTTTCCCCTTTGAAAGCAACTGGTTGCCACTTAACGCTGCCAGAGCACTGGCAGTGCCTTGCTCGGGTGCCAGGCTGGGAGGGAAGGGATGCCTGACCAGTGCAATGGCTGGACTGCTTATGGATATGTAAATTAAAAGGCAGGTAGTTGAGCCAGGCTACTTTAAGCTTATCCTCGTGTGCAAGGAAGATGAACTGAGTTTAAGGTCATACATTTACTAAATGAAAGTAAATGAAATCTAAAACCTTGCCTCCTCTCTTCACAGGAATAAAAGGGGTCAGAAGGATTAGGCTACTACATATTGTATTTATATATTAGTTTTTATTAGAAATCTTCAGAAGTTTCCTTTTTGTTAACAAAAACTTACTTTTCTTTAAACAGAAAATATTTGCTCCTATTGCTGAGAGTTACACTTGATGCTTTCATTTTTTAACGGAAATGTTTATGTTTTAAAGAAAATATTTTTTTTTCTCTTATGAGAGCCTGTGTTTCGCGCTGGGTGTTTTAAGGAAAGTTTTTGGCAGAACTTTTTTTTGTTGACTGTCAAGATGATGCTCCGGTCTGAAGTGTTTTTTTCCCTCTGACATGCCAAAGCGGAGGACATCTGCCACTGGGACAGTTTTGTTGTGTCACCTGGAAGCCTCATGAGGACCTCTGCAGTGCTGGGCACCCACAGCATCTCTTCCTCTCCCGCCTGCCTGGGGGCTTGGGACCAAGAGACGACATGTTGAAAGAACTCTATGTGTGCATATGCACCCCACCTCCATCCTTAAATGCAGTGCTTTAATGAAATAGTCTTCAGCTAGCAGTTTTCAACCAAATATTGTTTTATAAATGAAATAAAATGAGGGAGAATTAAAACCAAAGTAAATCAAAGTCAAAACAAGCACCCACAAAAATGCTCCAGAAAAGGTGATGACAGCTCTGCTTATTCTCTAATCTAGTGTGATGGCCTAGGTGGCCTGAGTGCTCATCAGTGAAGAAGCAGGCAATGGATTTGACTTGAATGTGACACTTTTGGGGAATGACTGAGCAGGAAAAGCAAGGAGCTGTTCCATCACTGGCCACAGCATCACCTGAAAAATTTCTCCCATCTAAAAGTGGATTGAATGGACACACAGGAATGATTTGTCAACAGAGGTGAGGTTTAATTTTTTTTTTTGTTTTTCTCATTAACCTTATTGGAATTCATTGCTATATCATCTCCATCTTCTCTACTGGTCAAGAGCAGACTAAGCCCAAGTTAGGTGTGGCAAATGTTTGAGAGTGATTGACTTCAGCTTTCCGTGGAAAAAGCCTTGTCTTTTGACGTGGACAAGAGTGTTAACTTTCCCTCTAATCACAAACTGTACCTCCAATTTAAAAGATGCAGACTGGTAGGAGATTTCAGCAAAACAGTTTATTAAAAGAAATAATCTCTTGATTCTTTATGTAACTTTTTTCCTTTTAATTATGGTGAGACTGGAATATATTCCCTTACAGTTTCTACACTTGTACCTCCCTCTAGAAGCTTCTGCAGCATCCCTCCTGCTGTAATACCTCTCCTGCTGTAACTGCCCCTGTAACATCACATCAGTGGCTGCCTGTCAGTTCAACAAGGCCTAGACCCTTCAACCTTGACAAGGAGTGTGTTTGTCGGAGTAGAAAATCTGGCAGATGCTTCTGGCATTATCTCCTTTCTTTCTGTTTTTAAACTTATATAATCAGAATTGCTTTTTGCATGCTCATGATACTGCAGAAGAAGAGCTGGCTGGGTGGTACAACCTGTGTCTGTTTAGGCATCCATCCTTACATCCTTGCCTACGACTGATTTGTTGCTTCTTGTCTTCTCTCCAGGCCCACTAGCAGCTTGAATGAGGCCAGTGTCTCTGTTGCTGCTGTAAGATTGGCAAAGAAAACAACAGCAAAAGACAGAAAAAGCTACAGTGGAGCCAGTGAATCTGAGTATGACTGAATTTAAATATTGATTTAATGTGGCCAATATGACAGTGATTTCATGGCTTTCATCCTGGCATGCTCTGTTGGTTCCTTTAGTGGTTTTATTTATTTTGAACTTGTTCCTTGGTGTAGCTCCTGACTGCAACTGCTATGGAAGTGAGCACAAGCTGCTCCTTCACAGGCTCATTAGCATTCAATAGTGCTCGCAGGAGCCCAAAACTCATACAGCCAACAATAAAGTTACAAGCTCCTGCTCTTTTTTTTTTTCTTTTTAACCCAGTTAATGATCTTTTTAGTCTAATTATGTTTAAACATAAAAATGGATTAACCTGCTCCTTGTCAGTCAAAGGTTCCCTGATTTTACCCATCTTAATCATTATTAAGGAAAATTAGCATAATTTGACTTGATTAAAACAGAGCCTCCTAGTGCTGGTATTACTAAGTCTGTGTGTATACCTGGGAGAGGTACAACTCCACCAACACAGGCACAGTCTGCCGTTTCCCAGGCTTGAGGCCATGGAGTCACTGATCAACGCCATCAGATTCTCCAAAATGCAGGAAGGATGCTGCTGGCACAATGATACCAAAAGTCACGGAGCAAATGCCCTGTTCTCCTGGTGCACAGACCTCTGGAGGGGTTGTGGTCACTCTCTTCCATGCCTGGAGCTTTGCCAGACTCATGTGGTCAAGCGTTGATGTGCTAAGGCAAACCTTTACTCCCTTGAATGGATGCCACTGGCAGCTGAGGGTCATTTCAAGCTCCTTTCCTCTTCTGCCTTTGCAGACAGGGCTTTTCATAATCTTTGACACTGCGCACACTTTGGTTTTACCAGCTCTGGTGGTGGGATGTAGAATACAGAATTGAAATGGGTTTGGGCAAAGAACAGTAAGTATTTGTACAAACATGTAGCTGTTGCGTTTTCAGGGTCAATGTACTGTTACTGATGTGAAAACTTCAGATGCTACATCACGCCTAGCTAGCACTCTCCTTCTTTAAACAGTCTTCATGGCTAGATCATCTTTTTGGCTGCCTGGATGAATACTCATTGAAGTCATTCCTAGGGAGTCAAAATGTATAAATCTGGTTCCTAAAAGCATGAGGAATTTTTTGCTCAGCAGAGCCAAAAATGAGGTGTTTGTCAGATATGTTTCTGGAGAGCAATTACTGAATTTTTGAAACTGTCCTTAAGGCACTGAATGGCACCATGAGGAGCCGTCTGGGCCACTGTTTAAGAGAAAGCTGCTCTGTGTGCACCCATGTCCATAGGCATGTGTTTTTAGCCTGTACTGAATCTTACAACTTTTTGCCAAAGCTGTCTCTGAAGAGGAGTGGCTGTTTGTATCAGTAGTCAGATAAAGAGCAAATACACAGAAATAGAGTAACTTTGGAGGTGGTGTGGGTACAGAGAAGAGCAGTATTGCCCTCGTTCTCCCTTAGACCCTACCAAAAGCACAACTGGGAGGGCTGATATTCTTTAGATCTGGTGTGGAAAGTACTCCAGGGACTGTTATGTGTGTAATCTTTAGACAGGAGCCATGTAGACCAGATAATGAGGTGAGAATACCAAAACTGAGTTTTGCATTCTGCATAGAAAAGTAAATACTTGTCTCTTGTTTTCTTGGAAGAGGGATGCAATGTCAATTTTCAAGGGAAAGGAAAACTCACTTTTTAACACTTTGGATAAAGAATTATGAACCCTATTAACTTTTGGCAGACAAAGTCTGTCTTTTGAGTGTCATGGCACACTGCCATTTTCTACTGAGGCACATTGATTTAAATTATCGTTATTCGTGATTTTTCTTTTTCTGGTATCATTTACCACAGTGACAGGTATTACAGAAAATTATAAAACACATAGGATAACCTTAACTTTGTCAGACACATTTGTGAAGTTTCTTGAAGAAAAAAATTTTTTTTTAACAGTATCTGACCTTTATAGAACTGTTACATAGCAAGAAGTAGAGTAGCAAGAACTGGCTGCCATTACATCATGAGGACACTTGACATTCACAGTGTTGCTAGTGTTTGCAGGAAGCTGCCCTACCTTGTTCTCCACAGCTCATTCTAAGAATATCTGGTACCTGTTATCATCACATTCCTTTCTCTTTTACTAAAGAATAAAATTGGATATATATTCATGGTTTGTAATGGCATTATAAACATGCCTTGCTTTTGGATTTTGGCTGTCCAGTTCTCAAGTTGTCTTTTGAAAACAACCAGTCTTTAAAACTTTTGAAAACAAACTCCATCCATCCTAGCAGCTATGTCTTGTCTCCTTCCTTGATTATGCCCACTATCAATTTCTTTCCCTTCAAATAAAAACATAGATGAATTCTCCAGTCACTCCCTGCTATTCTTTCTGACTGTGAGCAGACTAGATTTGCAAGGGGTGATTTATAAGGAAATGGAGGACAAGGGAGAGAAGGGGAGAATTTGTCAGAGTTTCTAACTGAAATTATTGACGCTATATCACTACAGATGGAAAAGCAATTTGCCAGAGAAGCAGCAGTGAAGGTGTCTGCAGAGAAAGAATACCCTGGTTATAAAGGCACTGAAACATCTGCAGCTGACCGAGTCCTCCGTGTACTCCACCTGAGCAGTTTGGTAGTGAGTGGCAGCTGGCGTGAGTGGCAGCTGGGATGGCTGCAGGGAGGGTCACCAGACATGAGACATCCCAGACATCTCTAATCCAAACAAGAATAATTTCAGATTATTTTAGCTATTGAAATAGATCCTTCTCCCTCTACTCTGCTCTGGTGAGACCCCATCTGAAGTACTGTGTTCAGTTCTGGGGCTCCTCAACATAAGAAAGGCATGGATCTGCTTAAGCAGGTCCAGAGGAGGGCCTTGAAGATGATCAGGGGGATGGAGCACCTCCCCTATGAGGACAGGTTTAGAGAGTTGGGGTTGCTTAGTCTGGAGAAGAGAAGGCTCCAGGGAGACATAGCAGCCTTCTAGCACCTGAAGGGGGCCAATAAGAAAGACGGGGAGGGACTCTTTATCAGGGGGTGCAGTGACGGGACGAAGGGTAATAGTTTTAAATTGGAAGAAAATAGATTTATGTTAGATATTGGGAAAAAATTTTTTACTGTGAAGGTGGTGAGACACTGGAACACATTGCCCAGAGAAGTTGTTTATGTCCCCTCCCTGGAAATGGTCAAGACCAGGTTGGATGGGGCTCTGAGCAACCTGATCTAGTCGAAGGTGTCCCTGCCCATGACAGGGGATTTGGAACTAGATGATCTTTAAGGTGTCTTTCAACCCAGATCATTCTATCATTCTATGAGTCGATGGTTAATGGAAGGGCTTTTTTTTCAGCACTTAAACTTAAGTCTTGTCCAATGCAAATCGCTGCTAAAATATTTGCTATCTATATAACCTGGATGTTGCATTTTATGGCTGATTGTCTGTGATAATTCTAGCTTAGAAGAACGTTTCTCCAAAGTCCTCTTTACTTAAATGAGGCTGAGATCAAAGACTCTTTCTATAACATTTGTTTTTGGAGTTGTTGAAGGAGTAAGGCTAGTTGACTGAGATGTAAAAGAAGCTATTTTCTATTTGTTTTGAAAGATTACTCTGTGCATTCAGAAATTCAGATGGAAAATGCCTAAAAGAGGTTTCATTCACAAAATTTTTAGGATTCTGAGAATGGCTTTTGTTGCCTTTTTTATTTTTTTCTTCTCCCCTACTAAGCAAAAATGACCAAAAAGTGAGAAGGAAAATGTTAAAAGGCTGTTTTAATCTAGAGGGCAATGTAGAGAGAAGGAAGAGAAAGTGTGTCTGGAATGTCAGAGTTAGGGGGTGAGGAAAGGGGAAATAACCTTCTCATTTCTTTTTCTTTTCCTATTTATTCCCATTGCAGGGAAGGAAATGCCAGTAGTTATCTATGAGTAATTTTTCACTTGTTTTGTAAAGTATGTCTCCTTTTTTTTTTCCCATTCACAATTTTTTTTTCAGTGAAAGTGAATGTAGAATTAGTCTAGCCACTGGAAAAGCTGTGGTAAATTTCACTTCTTCTGTATTTTCAAATGATGTTGTAGATCGAAATCTTATACACAACTGTTAGACTATGTGGTGTGCAAAAGCACATTAAATGGAATTTTCCATTAAATGGAAAAAACCTTGCTGCCTTTGACTCTCATGGAAATGTTGTTGGTGTCAGCAGAGGAATGAGAGGAATCAGGTGGAAATTCTGTTCTGGAAGTTGTGGAACTGCAGCAAGGAAGAAGGTCGTGGTTTTACAGCAGCTTGGGGAGTGCCTGTAGTTCAATATTTGTTTATACTAACCCATGTGTTTCTGAGCGCCTGGCATTCAGGTGGGATCTGAAACAGGAGTAAGCACACAACTGCATTGCCATTGCATTAGCAAGTGTGCATAACACAGTCTGTGCCAGCTGTTTGCTGGCGTGGGAATAGAAGTTTTAACCTGACCTGGCAAGGTGTTCTGGGGGAAAAATCCCAGATGTTTTGGAACAAATTCACGTTGGCAAGAGTGACTTTTCACCAATTCAGCAACTTGCACCGTGTAGCTGCAACAGTTTCGAGCTGTGATTACAGGTGATGGTCTATATAGTGACCAGAGGTGTCAATATGAGGCTTCCATGTAGCTGTAGCTGTTGACATGAGCTGGGTAGAACTCTGCGGAGCTACTGGTGGCAGGGAAGCTCCTTGGATGCCGCGTTTGTGCCCTGGATGCCAGAGGCTTGCACAGCCTGTGTTGCTGGGCTTTCCTGGATGAAAAAAAGGGCTGCTCAGCTGTGGCTCACACGCTGCAGACCCGTGCGTGCCCTGGGAGAACAGCCTTTGCCTGCATAGGAATGGCTCGCAGAGATTGCAGGCACCCTCTGTGCAGGGGAGGGGAGCGTTAAAGCACGCGGAACAGTTTTGTTTGGGGATTGGCGGAGGAGTGGCCTGTATGAAGTTTGGTCTCCTGAAATAGTACAGGTAGGGTGAGTTTTCAAATTAATCTGCTCTTGTCTCATGAAGTAATTGCATATGTGTAAGGTGTGTTCAGATCCCTATCTGGCTTATTGGATCATGTCTGTGTAAAAATTTTTCTGCTGTTGTGCATTGTGCTAGATAGCTGTTTTGCATAGGAATTATATCTCACAGAAACGCATCAGTTCCAAGGCTCTTATTGAATATTTTGAAGAAATAGTGTAAGTGATTATGGTCTCAAAACAAAGTCTTACTCCGTATATATAATAAACATACTTACAACATGGATTAATGTAATCTATAATTCTTTCCTGTTTGTGCCATGCACCTCTTAATACATTTTGGATGTAATATGTTTGTGGCTCTAATAGCAGGTGATATACCTGGATAACTGTAGTAAAATCCTTGCTTAATGTGATCCACTGAACTTAAACTTTGTTATAGTTTTACCTGTTTTTGTGGCTGGTTACACAATGAACACAAAATTAATCTAAATATTGCCCTCAAAGAGACTATCTTCCCTTGAAGATACTTAGTTTGGGCCAGTGCTGATGCCAATCATAAATCCTGATTGTATCCCGACTTGCTAGCAGGTTTCAGTTTGTACCTTTAGTAGAGAAACTGTTCTCCCTTTCACGTGGGAAAGATATTTTTACAATGAACTATGTGTTAAGTCCAAAGTTTGATTTGCACAAGTATTTGTGCAAACAAAACTCCTTTCTTTCTTGGATGTTTGTGCAAAGAGAGAATAATAAAAGGAGTATGCGTGAAAAATCTAAATTTATGGTAGAATTTTTGCAAACTTCTTTGCATCCACTTTTTATTTTCACAGCTCAATTAACCTCAGTAGAGTTGCTTTGTATTTCAACAAAAAGAGAATCATAGTTTGTTGACATGATAATTCTTTTCTTCTTTTATTGGTTCATTCAATTTACAAGTGGCTGAAAAGTCAGCATCTGTGAAGAAAATACGAAAAACATGCATGATTCTTCCTATTTTCTTGTGTTTTGTGGTTTTGGTGTTTTTTCTGTTTGGAAAGTATCAGGATGATGTATTCAGGTCATAAAGAAGTAGAAAACTGCCTTACAATTTACTGGCAGCAAGTGAGAATGTCTGAAAGACATGTGTTAGAAAATTATTTATCTTTTGTTTGTTCTAAATAGGTCATTCTGTATAAATTAGGCCAAGAATCTTGAAAATCCTGGTTTGACTGGTCTTTACTTGACTGGTGTAAATATTCTTTATAGTTACAAAGAAGTCATGCATCTCTTAGTATTGTTGAGGTAGCATATATTGGAAGTCTGAAGGAGTACTAAATTTGGAAAAGTCGAGTGTAATGTCCAGTGTAACTTGTAAGCCTATTGTCTTGTCATCCCTTGCAAGGAAAGAAAAAGGAAATGTGGGGGTTCAATGGTAAATAGATTAAAGGATAGGGAATGTATTTAATGGAAGCCGCCATGAATTTGGAAGAAATTAATCACGTAAAGAAAACTTGTCTCTTTCATTAAAATGCATAAAAATGACAGTGTTAGTACTGCATAATATTCTAATTTAAAACGAGTACACTGTGATGTCAGTAAAGCAAGTACTACATGGATTAAAAGCTGGACCAAAAAGGAAACCTCACCAGACAGAAGTATTTCTGGCATGTGCCATGTTCTGGATTATTACCAAGCTTTACACTATTCTGTGTTTTCACCAATGATCTAAATGCAAATATTCTCATACTGTAACTAGCAGTGATTTTTTTGTTATGACGATTAGCAGAATGTTAATCAATGATGAGGACATAGGAGCTGGAGGGAGGAATCAGGATGTCTTAGTATAGGATATGTATTTATGCATGGTTTACTAACACAAATACAAACTTCTCTGTTCAGAACCAGGCAATGAAGGCTGTCCTTTCAATAGGAAATCCAAAGCAGTGATTATGGAAATGCTGCAGGGGTTGGTCCGTCTGTTGCCATGCCTTCCCACTGCACCGCTGGGATAAAGGAGGCCAATGCTGTCATCAGAAGAGCAATGAAAATGAGGAGGGAAATGAGAAGGAGAACGGATGCTGCAGTATAGTATGCATGCCCAGAGCCCACCTAAAACCCAGAACAAATTTGAAGACGGTGATGACAACAGCTACAAAAGCCATTGCAGGGCTGAAGGGACAGCCTGTCAGTGAACAGCTTAAAATAACTCAGTCAACTTAGCAAAAGGGTGCTGAGAAATGATTTATTTAAATTTTGTATCTTCAAGTATCTTTGAGTAATTTTTATTTGCCTGTTTGTTGCAAGCTTTTTCATGGAAAAAATTGCAAATAGCAATTGAATAATTGAAGCGGGTGAGAATGGAAAATTTCATTGCTTTAAAACAATACTGTTCATTTTTACAGGAGGTAAGCTTCACCTAGAAAAGTTATGCTTTAGTCAGATACATGTTGTTGGGTTCAGTACAGGGTAATGGAATGAAATTTTATTGTTAGTGTTCTATAAATGAGCAGCCTAGATCCTTGAGTGTGGTTTACTGGTCTTCTCTTTTATAAATCTAGAAACTGGAAGGAAAAGCATGGATACTACAATTGCATCTTAACTTCCCCTTGAGTTAGGCTGTAATGCGTTGTGGACAGCAAGCTCTGTGAACATGTGTGCTACCTTGGCTTTCTTTCAAATACTGTGAATAAATATTTGACTATATAAAGCTCATGTAGATACTGACCTGAATTCCTATTCCTTCAAACCACATGAAAAGTTAATCTGCAGTTGGTTGTTAACCAAAGTGCAATGAAGGCAAGTGAAATAAGTTCCGAAATGAAGAAACTTGAGTCTGTTGCTTGCTGCCTTATGTTGAAGAGTAAGCAGAGATGACACTGCCTTGGGGAATTTCCCCTTCCCTCTTGCCAGTGGAAAGTGTGTTCCTTGTGCACTTGCCCATTGCTGCCACGCTCTGCCTGCTGACGCTGTGTCCTGGTTCCTCCCTCCGCTGCGCTGGCTGCCAGAGGACAGGGCATGGGCCCTGGAGTCAGCAGG